>NC_134400.1:167794237-168094237 GCF_050003625.1 Haematobia irritans
TATCATCATAGGTCGAAGTATATATTATCAAAGTGAAAAAATTACGTTCTAATAGAAACCTTTTTTTATATCCTCCACCATATAATTGGGGGTATATTAACCCCCTAATGCCCCAATTCTTTTGCCAGCTGATTAAATTGTCAATGTTAACAACACAAAAGCAAGAGAACTAAGCAAGAAAAATGTATACGGTAAAATTCAGCATATGCTGCAAAGCCTCTTGAATAGTTTCAAATAAGTTTTCTTTTTATTTTGCTCATTTTTGTTGTCTTAAGGTGAGTTTTACTAAAACCTTCATTATTAAATGAAGCCCGCCTAAAGGAGGGCTTGGGCATTAGAGGGTTAACTTTGTCATTCCGTTTGTAACACATCGAAATATTAAGGTAAGACGCCATAAAGTTTGTATATTCTCGGTCGTGGTGAAATTCTGAGTCGATCTAAGCATGTCCGTCCGTCTGTCTGTTGAAATCACCCTAACTTCCGAACGAAACAAGCTATCGACTTGAAACTTGGCACAAGTAGTTGTTATTGATGTAGGTCGCATGGTATTGCAAATGGGCCATATCGGTCCACTTTTACGTAAAGCCCCTATATAAACGGACCCCAAATTTGGCTGAAATTTGGTACATGGTGTTAGTATATGGTCTCTAACATTCATGCAAAAATTGTTCCACATCGGTCTATAATTATATATAGCCCCCTATAAACCAATCCCCCGATTTGGTTCGCCGAGCCTCTAAGGGAAGCAAATTTCATCCGATCCGGCTGAAATTTGGTACATGGTGTTGGTATATGGTCTCTAACAACCATACAAAAATTGGTCCACATCGGTCCATAATTATATATAGCCCCCATATAAACCGATCCCCCGATTTGGCTTTCCGAGCCTCTAAGAGAAGCAAATTTCATCCGATCTGGCTGAAATTTGGTACACGGTGTTGGTAACAACCATACAAAAATTGGTGCACATCGGCCCATAATTATATATAGCCCCCATATAAACCGATCACCAGATTTGACCTCCGGACCCTCTTGGAAGACCAAAATTCATCTGATTCAGTTGAAATTTGGTACGTGGTTTTAATATATGGCCTTAAACACCCATGCAAAAATTGATCAAAATCGGTCCATAATTATATATAGGCCCCATATAAACCGATCCCCAGATTTAACCTCCGGAGCCCCTTGGAAGAGCAAAATTCATCCGATTCGGTTGAAATTTGGTACGTGATGTTAGTATATGGTATCCAACAACCATGCAGGAATTGGTTCATATATATATAGCCCCCATATAAACCGATCCCTAGATTTGGTTTTGGAGCCTCTTGGAGGAGCAAATTTCTTTCGAGTCAGTTGAAATTTGGTACATTGTGCTAGTATATGGCCGTTAACAACCATGCCTAACTAGGTCCATATCGGTCTATAGTTATATATAGCCCTCAGATAAATAGATCCCCAATCACACAAAAATTGGTCCATATCAAGTACATAATTTTATATAGCCCATATTTCACTTCTGGCTCTCTACGTACCGTGCAAAAGTCCATATCGATTCGTAATTATTTGTAGACTTACCTATACATGCCTTTTTTGTCTAATATATACCACGTGTGGACTAACTCACAATTTAGAAAACGATGTTAAGAAGTTTTATGTTAAGATACCACAACCCAAGTAATTCGATTGTGGATGACAGTCTTTCGTAGAAGTTTCTACGCAATCCATGGTGGAGGGTACATAAGATTCGGCCTGGCCGAACTTACGGCCGCATATACTTGGTTTTATTTAAATTTTTATGTGTCGAACCAAACATGTAAACGACAAGTAGGGTCCTAGCGCCGTCAATGGTTTGATGTTCTCAGCAGCCAATTTCCCATCTTCTAAAGTGTATTGTCTTTGGTAGAAACTAAAGGTATGCACCAAAGACAATACACGTAGGAAGATGGGAAATTGGTATGCTTCACACCAAATGTTGCATTGACGGTGTTAGTTCCATACATGTTTGTAATTTTTTATTTGTTTTTGGTTTTTATTTTTTAAATGAAAAATTTAATTTTCTTAATGAAACAATGTTAAATTTTAGGCAACAACAAAAAAAAAATTACATTTTCTCCTTAATGGAAATTCATTTCCTGCACTCAATTTCTTTTTATTTGAATTTTAATGCTATGTCAATACTTGTCGTATACGCGTTTGGTTCGATAAGCGAAAAGTATGGACCTAACTCCGTAAATGGTTTGATGTGCTCAGTGGCCAATTCCCCATCTTCCTACGTTTATTGTGTTTGGTTTTCACAATCATATTTGAATTTTCATTATACGAAATGTTCTAAGACATGAATAGAACTTTCAAAACCTAGCTATAGGCAGAACTTTCAAACATCAAATAAAACAAATATCAGAACATAACCTACACAGATTTTTTTTTTCTGATTCAATCACGAAATTAATTGATCCAATTAATTTTTTAATTGATATGTCTTCAATCAAAGAAATTATAGTATCAATAAAAAAATTAATTGACAGCCAATTAGAAAATTAATTGATCTAACTAAAAAATTAATTGATACTATTAATTTGTGTGATTGATTTTTGTTTCAATTAAAAAATTTGTTGAATCAATTAAATTTTGAATTGAATATTTTTTAAAACTCAATTAAGATTTTAATTGGAAAAATTTTCGAGAAATTTTCTTCTGCGTACGCAAACTTGGTTGCAAACGAACGATGTTTTGAAAGTTCTATTCGAAACCAAGGATAAAGATTGCAAGCATTGTACATATTTGTTGTGCTTGTTCGATTGGCTTTTGTTGTATTTAAGTTTTCAAGTCATACCGCTGTCGAATGAGGGTTTTGTTAAGTTTGTTCGGCGAAGCGCTGATGTTCTACATGTTCTATAAAACTCCAAGCCATTTGAAATCGCTTTCAAGCATATTTGTGTAGACCTTTAGTAGAAAACAACAAAAATAAAACAGAAATATCATAATTTTAAGGGAGACCCTTCTTCGGCTCGGTATCACTACTACAAACCTTAAGCAAAGATCGAAATCGTTCGATCCACGTATACTTTCTGTATGTGTATGTAAGCAATTATTTTAAGTGTTTGTAATTGGTGTTTTATTGTATTTTAATTTTTTTTTGTAAGAATTGAAAACAAATAAATAAATGTTACCCCATAATGCTTGTTTCATACTTGCAATAAGATGTGCTCTTATGTCCAAGAATACGGTTCATAACACTAGTTTACACTGAAAATGTACATTTGATGAGAGGTGATTTTTTTTATGTATTTTGATCTGCTGAATTCGGAAAAAAATGTTAACAAAATTTTTTAGTTTTTCGCTCTTTTTTCACTAAACAAATTATATCTCGAGTATCGTTGTTGATACTTAAATTAAAGGTATGAGATGACGAACAATCGTGTATAATTGGATCGGTAATAATTTAAGTGGTTCAAAACAAAAATGCATTTTTGTGTGGGTGAGTTGCTCATATTTGCATGATTTGACATCAGATTTGTTCACTCAATTTTGTCATTTTTCGGTCGTTTTTTTTTTTTTAGTTGGTTTACTTACGTTTGAGTATCATCTATACGACCATGAAGACAAACAAATTTCGTTTTTCAATGGTTTGTACTTTTCCGGCTGAAAAAAGTCACTGTAAAATATGTTTTTTTTTTGAAAATTTTCCTTCTTGCATTGATATTTTTTGAACCACTTAATTTATTACATATCTAATTATACACTATTGTTCGTCATCTCATTACCTTTCCTTTAAGTAACAACAATAATATCATAGGACATTTCTAACCTTAAATATAATTTGTTTAATGAAAAATGAGCGAAAAACTAAAAAGTATATACGGCCGTAAGTTCGGCCAGGCCGAATCTTATGTACCCTCCACCATGGATTGCGTAGAAACTTCTACGAAAGACTGTCATCCACAAATGTCAACTCACATGGTTGTTAAATATCATATACTACCACCACGTACCAAATTTCAACCAAATCGGATGAATTTTGCTTCTCCAAAAGGCACCGGAGGTCAAATCTGGGGATCGATTTATATGGGAGCTATATATTATTGTGGACTGATAGGAATCAATTCCTGCATGGTTGTTGGATACCCTATACTAACATCACGTACCCGAATGGGAAGAATGCTCCGGAGGTCAAACCTGGGGGTCGGTTTATATGGGGCCTATATATAATTATGGACCGATATCGACTAATTTTTGCATGGGTGTTTTAACATCACGTACCAAATTTCAACTGAATCAGATGAATTTTGGTCTTCCAAGAGGCTCCGGAGGTCAAATCTGGTGATCGGTTTATATGGGGCTATATATAATTATGGACCGATATAAACCAATTTTTGCATGGTTGCTAGAGACCATATACTAACACCATGTACCAAATTTCAGCCGGATCGGGTGAAATTTGCTTCTTTTAGATAACTCGCAAGCCAAATTTGGGGGTCCGTTTATATGGGGGCTATACGTAAAAGTGGACCGATATGGCCCATTTGCAATATCATCGGACCTACATCAATAACAACTACTCGTGCCAAGTATCAAGTCGATAGCTTGTTTGGTTCGGAAGTTAGCGTGATTTCAACAGACGGACGGACGGACATGCTCAGATCGACTCAGAATTTCACCACGACCCAGAATATATATACTTTATGGGGTCTTAGATCAATATTTCGATGTGTTACAAACGGAATGACAAAGTTAATATACCCCCCATCCTATGGTGGAGGGTATAAAAATAACGGGAACTGTTCCATAAAAAAATTTATTTCGAATTTGGTAGATCAAAATATATAAGAAAAGTCACATCTCATCAAATGTACATGAAAAAAATTTATTTTGTAAACTAGTGTAATCTGTCTGTATATGAGGGTGTTATCATATAACAGCTCTATGTGTGTGTGTGTGTGTGTGTGTATCGTTTTGTTGTTATCATTCATTACGCTTACTATAAAAGCTATGTTCTTACACTTGATTGTTGCTGTGTTCTACAGAGATTTGCAGATGCAAACCTCCATACATATACAAGCAAAACAGTCTCACACACGTTCAAACACTCTCATGCAAACAGAACAATAATCGTGTATTAAGGTCAGAGAATAAAAGAGAGAGAGAGAGATAGTGACATGTGTGTTTCTTGTTTGTTTTTCTGTTTCTGTGTATTTCAGATTATGGAAGGGGAGCAGTCCTACCAAGAGGATATGATAGGCGGGCTAATGTCCGTAGACTAATTGTTGGATGTAAGTGATTTATACGAAGCCAAAGGTCCACCATTTTAGCAGTTCGCGGCCATTCATTCAAGGATACTCCGCATAACACACGAATGCTTTTCGAAGCAATAACATAAGGCACTCGTCATTGCATTTGCATCCAGGCCATATGATCACAAATATAAAATAAGTCTTCGATCTAACAAAGACAAACACATTATTTTGTCAAAATTCGTTTTCATTATTAAACATAGTTCCCTTCAAGAGCGATACAACGATTATAACGACCTTCCCATTTTTTGATACCATTTTGGTAGTACTCCTTCGGTTTTGCCTCAAAATAAGTCTCAGTTTCGGCGATCACCTCTTCATTGAAGCCAAATTTTTTCCCTGCGAGCATCCTTTGGAGGTCTGAGAACAAGAAAAAGTCGCTGGGGGCCAGATCTGGAGAATACGGTGGTTGGGGAAGCAATTCGAAGCCCAATTCATGAATTTTTGCCATCGTTCTCAATGACTTGTGGCACGGTGCGTTGTCTTGGTGGAACAAAACTTTTTTCTTCTTCATATGGGACCGTTATGCCACGATTTCGACCTTCAAACGCTCCAATAACGCCACTGTTGATGGTTTTTGCCTTCTCAAGATAATCGATAAAAAATTATTCCATGCGCATCCCAAAAAACAGAGGCCATTACTTTGCCAGCAGACTTTTGAGTCTTTCCACGCTTCGGAGACGGTTCATCGGTCGCTGTCCACTCAGCCGACTGTCGGTTAGACACAGAAGTGTAGTGATGGAGCCATGTTTCATCCATTGTCACATATCGACGGAAAAACACGGGTGTATTACGAGTTATCAGCTGCAAACACCGCTCAGAATCATCAACACATTGTTGTTTTTGGTCAAATGTGAGCTTGCGCGGCACCAATTTTGCACAGAGCTTCTGCATATCCAAATATTGATGAATGATATGACCCACACGTTCCGTTGATATCTTTAAGGCCTCTGCTATCTCGATCAACTTCATTTTACGGTCATTCAAAACCATTTTTTGTTTTTTTTATACCCACCACCATAGAATGGTGACGGGGGTATAATAAGTTTGTCATTCCGTTTGTAACACATCGAAATATCGATTTCCGACAATATAAAGTATATATATTCTTGATCAGGGAGAAATTCTAAGACGATATTACGATGTCCGTCTGTCTGTTTGTCTGTCTGTCAGTTGTAATCACGCTACAGTCTTCAATAATGAAGCAATCGTGCTGAAATTTTGCACAAACTCGTCTTTTGTCTGCAGGCAGGTCAAGTTCGAAGATGGGCTATATCGGTACAGGTTTTGATATAGTCCCCATATAAACCGACCTCCCGATTTGGGGTCTTGGGCTTATAGAAATCGTAGTTTTTATCCAATTTGCCTGAAATTTGAAATCTAGAGGTATTTTATGACCATAAAGAGGTGTGCCATATAGACCGATCTCCCAATTTTACTTCTTGCGCTTATAGAAACCGCAGTTTTTATTCAATTTACCTGAAATTGGAAATCTAGAGGTATTTGCAGGACCACAAATACGTGTGCCAAAAATTGTGAGTATCGGTCCATGTTTTGGTATGGTCCCCATATAAAACGACCTCCCGATTTGGGGTCTTGGGCTTATAGAAACCGTACTTTTTATCCAATTTGTCTGAAATTGGAAATCTAGAGGTATTTTCGGGTCATAAAGAGGTGTGCCGAAAACGGTGAGTAGGTCCATATTTTAGTATAGCCCCCATAAGAACGATCTCCCGATTTAACTCCTTGGGTTTCTAGAAACCGTAGTTTTTATCTGATTTGCCTGAAATTGTAAATGTTCTGGTATTTTAGGCTCACAAAAACGTGTATCGGATTAACTTTTTATCGGTACATTTGGTAATGCCTCCATATAGACCGACTTCACTTCTTGAGGGTGTAGAAGGCGCACTGATCATGAAAATCCCGAATCTGATATAGTCCTCATAGGTGAAATCTTTAAATTTATCTTCGGGAAGTGTCCTCAAGTCCTCAAGCCCTCCTGAAATTTCAAAGCAAACCCTAATATTTGGTTCTTGGTGGTGGGTATTTAAGATTCGGCCCGGCCGAACTTAGTGCTGTATATACTTGTTTTTTGATGTTTTCGTCGGTAACTACCTCTTTCGGGCGTCCACCGTCCTCCGTGATCATTTCACCAAGCTTGAATTTTGCATACCAATCAATTATTGTTGATTTCCCTGGGCAGAGTCCGGAAACTCATTATCAAGCCAAGTTTTTGCTTCCACCGTATTTTTTCCCTTCAGAAAACAGTATTTTATCAAAACACGAAATTCCTTTTTCCATTTGTTTCACCATAACAAAAGTTGCTTCACAAAAGACGCTCTATCTCACAAACTAATTGACTTACAGACGTCAAATTTTGACACGAATCATTTGAATGTTGGTACTATATAATATGCATTTAATACTAGCGGCGCCATCTATGTGTCAGACCGGGGACTTATCAGCCAACCTGTTAGATCACTCTTCAATGATTGCCATTGGTTGTAGGCAATGGTGATGACATTGGTAGTGAAGAACATGACAACCAATATATAAAGTTCAGAGATGATTTATGGCCCTGAGGTCCATTTATGTAAAACCAGATATTTAATAATACGTTCACAAAAAAAAAAAAAAAAACAAACAAAATCTCTTTCAAAATCTGCTATAAGACCATGTACACAACTGGAATTTTTAACGTTCTTTAGCAATTTTCATTACAGATTTTTATATGACTTTGTACATACGGCTTTATTTGTGTTTTCGCATATTAGAGAAGTCTTTATGCTGGCCGAAAACGAATGGAGCTCAAATGTTTACTCCGATCTAATGTTAATACAAAAGAAATCCAATAGTTAATTTTTTTGAGTACTAACAATCAGTGTAAAGGCGGGTATTAAGCTTGTAATTAGCCGCTAATCAAAAAAAAAACAATTTTGGCAAATTTTTGTTATAATTTGATGAGGAATGATCCAAAGTAACAATTAAATATTTCGAAATTAATTATTAAAAAATTATAATTTTTAAATTAATTTTTATATATTATATTTTTTAAATTAATTGTTTAAAAAAACATGAAAAAATGGCTACTATTTTAGGGCAATAAAGTGAACTGAGTATCTTTCCCCATGTTCATGAAGATCCGATAATGCTACGTTAACTAACGAATTTTTAATCGGTACCATGAATATATCTATCAACTTGGTTATATATTCCATATGCCAGTTACATGCAAAAAAAATTCTTTCCTTCCAAACGAAATTTTAGACAAACAAAGGTCGTTTCCCATTTGCTTTTCGCTCTAAGGAAGTTTAGTTGGAAGAAAGGTATTTACTTTTTGTGTTAAACGTTTATTCTTTTCCAGGATGTAAAAACAAGTTCATAAAGACTAAATCAAATAAACAATCTTTTATGGCTAATTGCATTTTCCCTCACATCTTTCTCACTTATACGAGGTTTTTTAGTTTTTAGCACCTTTTTCTGTAATACAAAAAATGTAGAAGCAATTATTCGATTTTATGAATTTTTTGCATTTAACCTTTCGCCTGAACGGAGCGAACATACAATTTGTAAGCCAACACTGAGCTATGTAGCTGTTATTGTCGTGAATAGACAATTATCCATATAAGTTAAATTTATATAGCATAGGTTGCGGCGCCCACGAGCCGCTTAAAAAACTTTATTTAAGTTTTTTAGTCGATATAAACGAAATGGACTGTGTTGTTGGTTCAAAAATATATTTTTTTTTTTTTATTGAAAAAATAAAAATTTTGTAACAAACGAATTTTTGATAGTTTAAAATTTCCGAAGCAATTCAAAAAACTCTAACAAAAGAAAACGTTTTCGGTACACGTTTTCCTAACGTTTTTTTTCTTTGCGTGTAGGAACTTTACTGCTGAAAAATTTTCAGATAAAGTTAATATATAAAGAAGACATTTTCAATTTCTCTTAACTGGCAGTTAAAGCCTTACGGAGCTACATGAAAGTGGCTGTTAAACTAAAAAAAACTTAACTAAATGTTTATTATTTTTTTTTTTTTTTTTTTTGGAAACAAAATAAAAATTATTTAAATACGCCTATCTCAACGATATCTCAATTTTTTTTTATCTGTATGAACATTTGAGATTTGTAATGGGAATTTAGTGCTAAAAATCAATATTTCTTACCTAGAGTGAACATAGTAAAAGATATATACTATGAAACTTCCTTAGTTTTGTTATGTTTTACCCCAAGACACAATACAAATGCAACTAAAATGAATCTACTAATGGACTATCTTTAATTTTTGTGCTTTTTCCTCCATTTCTCTATAGCGGAAGAGGATACTGGCGAACAATCTTCAACGTGTGGAACATTACTGATATTCCTGTCGGTGGCTTTGGTGATTTTGACCTTTCCATTTAGTCTATTTGTTTGCTTGAAAGTGAGTATTTATCAATCTATATATATATGCAGGGTGGTTAATATGTAATGCAACAAAGTAAAGCGCCTAAACGACATAGTGGTCAGGGTATAATAACTTTGATCTGCCAAAAAATGTGCCTACCAAAAATATTGATTTTAGACCCCACAAAATATATACACATCGACTTAGAATCACCTCCTGAGTCGATCTAGCCCCTGGTGTCCGTCCGTCTGTCCATGTATTTGTTGTTCACAGGTCGCAATTATTAACCGATTTAGATGAAATTTTGTACAGGGTGTTTTTAGGGCACAAGGACGAACGCTATTGAATTTGGAAGAAATCGGATCAAATTTAGATATAGCCCCCATATATATGCCTCGCCCGATTTCGACAAATTACTAACCGATCGTCCTCAAATTTGGCACAAAGCAATCTTTTTCACCTTTCAAGTCTGCAAAATTTCATCGAAATCGGTTCAGATTTAGATATAGCTCCCATATAAAGGGTGATTCTTTTGAGGTTAGGATTTTCATGCATTAGTATTTGACAGATCACGTGGGATTTCAGACATGGTGTCAAAGAGAAAGATGCTCAGTATGCTTTGACATTTCATCATGAATAGACTTACGATCTGCCACAACGTCGAATTTTCAGTGAATGGGCCCTAGAAAAGTTGGCAGAAAATCCGCTTTTTTATCGACAAATTTTGTTCAGCGATGAGGCTCATTTCTGGTTGAATGGCTACGTAAATAAGCGAAATTGCCGCATTTGGAGTGAAGAGCAACCAGAAGCCGTTCAAGAACTGCCCATGCATCCCGAAAAATGCACTGTTTGGTGTGGTTTGTACGCTGGTGGAATCATTGGACCGTATTTTTTCAAAGATGCTGTTGGACGCAACGTTACGGTGAATGGCGATCGCTATCGTTCGATGCTAACAAACTTTTTGTTGCCAAAAATGGAAGAACTGAACTTGGTTGACATGTGGTTTCAACAAGATGGCGCTACATGCCACACAGCTCGCGATTCTATGGCCATTTTGAGGGAAAACTTCGGAGAACAATTCATCTCAAGAAATGGACCGGTAAGTTGGCCACCAAGATCATGCGATTTGACGCCTTTAGACTATTTTTTGTGGGGCTACGTCAAGTCTAAAGTCTACAGAAATAAGCCAGCAACTATTCCAGCTTTGGAAGACAACATTTCCGAAGAAATTCGGGCTATTCCGGCCGAAATGCTCGAAAAAGTTGCCCAAAATTGGACTTTCCGAATGGACCACCTAAGACGCAGCCGCGGTCAACATTTAAATGAAATTATCTTCAAAAAGTAAATGTCATGGACCAATCTAACGTTTCAAATAAAGAACCGATGAGATTTTGCAAATTTTATGCGTTTTTTTTTTTAAAGTTATCAAGCTCTTAACAAATCACCCTTTATATGTATGGCCGGATTTTGCCAAAAACCCTTATTTATCAACCCATCTTACTCTAAGTTGGCTAGATCCAAACCTCTAAATTTCATCGAAATGGTTTCGGATTTAGATATAGCTCCCATATATATGCATCGCTCGATTTTCCCAAATTTGGTCATAATACTCATATTTATTAACCAATGTTACTCAAATACAAGGGGAGAGTCGCTAATAGAGTTTATTTTGCGTACTAATCTGGTAGTTTGCAACAAGGGAGATGCCCCAACCTTTGTCACTAAAAACAGGCAAGAGGTTTTGGACATCACCTTGGCTTCGCAAGAACTGAATGAAATGATATCTGAGTGGCAGGTTTTAAGTGAACACAGCTTCTCAGATCATCGGTACATCAGTTTCAAATTTGATGTTCATATCACCAAGACCATATTTCCGCCAAATGTTAGGAAAGCTGACTGGAATAGGTATAGGGAATCGTTCAATATGATGATACCGGAAATAACAGAGACAAATATGAGAAATGTGCAAGATATCGAACACGCAGTGGAGCGGATTACTAAGGCCTTCAACATCTCACTGAAAGCTGCATGCCCTAGAGGAAAGCCAAGGGGGAAACATCGACCACCATGGTGGTCTACGGAATTAAGTAATATGAGGAAATCCTGCAGGAAGCTCTTTAACAAGGCAAAGTCCACCAGAGCTCCTGAGGACTGGGACGCTTACAAGAAGAATCTGAGAGGAAACAAGCGAGAACTGAGAAAGGCTCAGCATAACTCTTGGAATGATTACTGCAGCAGTATTGAGAATACGTCCGAGGCTTCCAGACTACGGAAGGTTCTAGCATCCACCAACTCCGCTCCAGGTTTCATTAAAACATCGGAGGGCAATTGGACAACGTCCAGTGAGGAGACGCTGGAGGTACTATTGGACACATATTTTCCTGGAAATCAGACGGTTGAACCATGTACTGGCGGTGCCACAGTTGCTCAGCGGTCGTTTCCTGTCGAAACTATCGGAAACTAGGATAAGATGGGCGCTAAATAGCTTTGGACCATTCAAATCCCCCGGACCTGATGGAATTACTCCGTCGGATTTACAAGCTGTAACTGACAAAATTATCCCCTGGTTGTCGGTGATATATAAAAGATGTATCAACTTATCATATATCCCAGGAAAGTGGAGGGAAACAAAAGTCGTTTTCATACCTAAAGCGGGAAAAGCCTCTCACTCGAGGGCGAAGGATTTCCGACCAATCAGCTTATCCTCATTCCTACTTAAGACTCTGGAGAGGATGATAGATATTTATCTTAGAACTAGCATCGATTCAAGTTTGTTCTCGAAACGACAGCATGCATACTCGAAGGGCAGGTCTACTGAGACCGCATTACATGAACTGGTCAGCTTTATTGAAAGCTCACTATCTGTCAAAGAATACACAATCGTGGCGTTTCTAGACATCGAAGGGGCGTTCAATAATGTCCATCCGAGCTCGATATTAAATGGACTGACAACTCTGAATGTTGATCCATGTATACTCAGGCTGTTAGACGAACTGCTAATGAAGAGACGTGTTTCAGCCACACTAGGACAAGCAAACATACAAAGGTATGTGAACAGAGGCACTCCCCAAGGAGGAGTTCTATTACCTCTTCTTTGGAATGTTGCTATAAATAGCCTTCTGGTTACTCTAGAAAAAGAAAGGATAAAAGTGGTGGCATACGCAGATGATGTGGCTCTAGCAGTCAGGGGAAAATTCCCATCCACAATCAGAGATATTATTCAGAGGGCCCTCCGGATGACTGAGAAATAGGCGAAAGACAATGGTCTTGGGGTAAATCCTGCAAAGACAGAATTAGTCATGTACTGCAAAGATCGCAAAACTCCCACGGTGAGGCCTATTTCCTTAGGGGGTATTGAAATTCCCTTTGGTGATTGTGCAAAATACCTTGGCGTTATTTTGGACAGGAAGCTGAACTTTAAGTATAATATTGAAGAAAGGGCGTGAAAGGCAACTGTAGCTTTGTACTCGTGCAAAAAGGCAATAGGAAAAAAGTGGGGACTAAAACCAAAAATTGTGCATTGGCTATACACGGCAGTGGTTAGACCTATCATGCTATATGGTGTTGTAGTCTGGTGGCCGGCACTTCAGAAACCGACTTGTTTAGATAAAGTTCAGCGTATGGCGTGTTTGTGTATTTCAGGCGCATTCAGCAAGACAGGAACAAATTCCCTTAATGTCATGCTGCATCTATTGCCTTTAGACATTTTGGCCAAACAGTCAGCTGCAACAACGGCTGTGCGGTTGCGCGAACTATCGCTGTGGTCGGAAAAAGGTTACGGTCACAGTTCTGTCCTCAAAATAATGGCAGATGTGCCTAACGTAGTGGATTACACATTGGCGAGTCCACTTTTCGACAAAAAGTTTGAGACTCTAATCCCCAACAGTGAGGCGTGGTGCACACAGACCCCGGGGAATAAAGAATATATAGATTTCTACACTGATGGCTCCAAATTGGATGGACAAGTGGGGTGCGGAGTATATTCTAATGATCTGGAACTTCGAATAGCGTAAAGATTACCTAATCACTGTAGTGTTTTTCAGGCTGAAATATTAGCAATAAGAGAAGGGCGAATTGGCTGAGAAGTAATGTTCCAAAAAATGTGGGCATTAATATATACTCAGACAGTCAACCTGCAATAAAATCCTTGGACTCTGTGTTCCTCAACTCGAAAACGGCCATCGACTGCCGCAAATCTCTCAATGAGATGGCTGAGCAGTACAATATTCACCTAATATGGGTGCCTGGCCATAGGAACATACCGGCGAACTGCGAAGCGGATGAGTTGGCAAGGCTAGGGACTACCTTACATATTCCAGGGGAACTAGAATTTGTTGGTATTCCCCTAGCTACCTGCAAGCTCATGCTGCGTGAGAAGGCTGTTATGATGGCAAATGTTCGATGGCAGAATTGCAAGGGTTGTAACGACACCAAGCAAATATGGCCCCATTTCAACTTAAACCGCACACTAGATATGCTAATGTTCTCGAGACGTCAGATATCACTCCTGATATCTGCTATAACGTGTCGCTGCCTGATAGGCGATTTTGCAAAAACTATTGGCGCGAAGTATAATGACTATTGTATGAGCTGTCATGATGCGGAGGAAAAAGAATCAATTAAACACCTCTTGTGTGAGTGTCCTGCATTTTGTGTAAAGCGCAAGCAACTTTTAGGAGCGTATAGCTTCAGATTACTGGCGGATTTGGAAAACGTTAACTTAAGCAGTCTGCTAATGTTTTTGGAACAATCTGGTTGGTTCAACAAAGAAAAATAATCAAGAAGGTTCAGCGGTTATAAGTAGAAGTGCCCATATGTAATAGGTACTTTTAGTTAATGTGGTATCACGATGGACTGAATAGTCTAAGTGAGCCTGAATCTTAATCGGGCTGCCACTTTAACCTAACCTAACCTACTCAAATTTTGATGTACTAGCCGATCGTATTTAGACCTACATATAGCTCTTACATAATAATATTGTCCGATTTTTAAAAAAATTTGTATTTATTACCCACTAATTGAGCGATTTCCTCTTTTAAATTATGGACTTAATATAATTGGCATTCTAACTCTGCAGATATTAAATCAAGAACACGCAGAGAAGAAACATAATTGTCACAATCATATTCGATGAGCAAAATAATATGATAGGAGCTATTTTTGCGGCGACCATGTAACATTTTAACCTGCAACCATGATGGCTCAGTGAACATGGTTCTCAGAAAAATATAATTGTCCTCATCTAAAATGTTGTTACATTGCTAAAAAGAATTTTGTTTTCGTTAAAAGACAATGATCACGATCTAAAATGTTATGGTATTCGTCAAAAATGTTTTTCCTCCAGTCAAAAGAACATGGTCACAAACTAAAATGTTTTGATCTTTATGAAAAAACTTTTTTCGTCGTCAAAAAAAGGATGTCACTTGAGAAAAGAAAACAAAAAATTAACTTTATTTATTTGTTTCTATTTATTTATAAAATAATTCGTTGTTTATTTGTATTTATAAGCAAACATCACATATTTTTACACATTCTATTTTTTTCAATTTCAACAATAAGTAATCATTCCATATTTACCTCATGCCCAGGAGCCACCGTGGTGCAATGGTTAGCATGCCCGCCTTGCATACACAAGGTCGTGGGTTCGATTCCTGTTTCGACCGAACACCAAAAAATTTTTCAGCGGTGGATTATCCCACCTCGGTAATGCTGGTGACATTTCTGAGGGTTTCACAGCTTCTCTAAGTGGTTTCACTGGAATGTGGAACGCTGTTCGGACTCGACAAAAAGGGGGTCCCTTGTCATTAGGCTTAACATGGAATCGGGCAGCACTCAGTGATAAGAGAGAAGTTCACCAATGTGGTATCACAATGGACTGAATAGTCTAAGTGAGCCTGATACATCGGGCTGCCACATAACCTAACCTAACCTAACCTAACCTAACCTACCTCGTGCCCATCAAATGTACCAACGCTGACATCATGTAACTGCAAATAAAAACATGTAGTAACGGCCGTAAGTTCGGCCAGGCCGAATATTTTGTACCCTCCACCATGGATTGCGTAGAAACTTATACCAAAGACTATCATCCACAATCGAATTACTTGGGTTGTGGTATCTTAAATCGTTTTCTAAATTGTGAGTTAGTCCATACGTGGTAAATATTAGACAAAAAAGGTATGTGTAGGTAAGTCTACAAATAATTACGAATCGATATGGACTTTTGCTCGGTACGTAGGGAGCCACAATTGAAATATGGGGGTCGCTTATATGTGGGTTATATACAATTATTGATATGGACTAATTTTTGTGTAATTGGGGATCGATTTATCTGAGGGCTATATATAACTCTAGACCGATATAGACCTAGTTAGGCATGGTTGTTAACGGCCATATACTATCACAATGTACCAAATTTCAACTGACTCGGAAGAAATTTGCTCCTCCAAGAGGCTCCATCGGTCGGTGTTGAATCCAACATTCAACAAGCCGTGAGATCATTCCATTTATTTTCTATTATTATTTTTTATTATTGAATTACTCATCAATTTTTATATATATATAAGTTTGATCATTTTCCCTGAATTTATCTACATTTCATAAGATGTGAATTTTCATACCCTGTGAAGTATCCATAAACTTTAATTTAATTTCGCCGTAAACTTTTTGATAATATTTCTGTCCTTTTTCCTACAATTGAATTGAATTCATATTATGGCCTGGTGCCTCTTTAGTTTTTAAGTTAGTTGCTCAATAACTCACAATAAAGTCGGTTGAAGCCGTGTACTGTTAAAAACGAAATATTTGAGGTTTTCGTCTTTTATTCCAATCGGCTTCTAGCTCCAATTTTCATGAACTACCACTCGAGAGTGAAGAGTTCATCATATGGTCCTTCGAAAACGTCCTAAAATAAGTTTAGGACTAGAAATGTTCCAGTGTCATTTTGAAATCTGTCAATTTTCAAAAAGACTGTATATTCCATCATCGAAGTTTTTGTAGAAAAAGTGTCTACATAGATGTGAATACAAGCGAGTATTCAATGCGCAAATTGAGTTGCGAAACAGAAAAAGTTGTTTTTTCATTATCTACAACTTGCATCAACTTTCGTCGTCTACAAGCAGCGGGCATCCTACCGGTGGAGGAGTTCCAGAAAGAAGACAAAACCAAAACATCAAGGTTCCAAGTGTGTCCAAGGCTCGAGAAGAGTAAGGGGACAGGGGCAAGTATGTGTGGTAGTAATTGATTTCTAATAGTGTGATCGGTGCAAGTTAAAGCAACAACAAAAGTTAAGAAAAAAGCAAGAAATTTAATTTGAAAAAGAACTTTTCAAACGGTACCGCGAATGTGAAAAACAAGAAACATTAAAATCGGGAAAAAAAATTAGTAAATCCGTTATAAAATTGACTGTGAACATTAAGAAAAAAAAGAGAATAAGAGATTTCTATTCACAAGAAAAAATTGATAAAAAGTAAAATTGTACAAACGTTGAAGTGATTTACATCAACAACACCAACATATCCGTCGGGAATATTGCATTTGTTTTTTGTGTCATTTCGCCTTAAAGAGAAAAATATACTTGAAGTTGTGTTCAATTAATAATAATCTCTTATATGGTAAGTGAAGAGGACATAGAATCCGACAGTAAAAAACGCGAAATTAGCTACATTCCAACAAAACGAAGCTCATACATAAGCTGTCATTCTCTCGCTCTCATGATTTGAGCAGACAAGTGGCAAGAAGAAGAACACAAAATTGATCGATTTGCGGTGAAAATAAACTAAATAGTTTGTGAGTGCTAAAAGTTGGAAAAATATTTAAGAAGTGTGTTATAAATTGGACCAAAATAGTGTACAAAATTTTTGCTAATATTATCTTATGAAAAATATTTGTGAATAATCAAGAAAATTTACCAGAAACACAAAAGCAAAAAGACTGAAAAGCAAAAGACTGTTGCCTGTAAAGCACCACCATTGTGTAAAATAATTTAAATTTAAAGCTCAACAACTAAGCTGAAAACTGAGGGGTGAGTCTTTTTGAAATAATTTTCTTATTTTGGTTCTTAATAAATATTTGCAAAGGAACATACAAAGCCTGTAACAAGTTTCAAAAAATACCGTACATCGCAACAACAACAATACTGAAAGAATTTGCAGTGCCCAATAGTAACTACAACAACAACATACGGCTTGTTAGAGTATTTTTGTCATCGTTTATTTGCAAGCAGTTGATGCAGGCATAGGGTGTGACGTCATACTCATAAAGTAGGGATTGCATACCTTGAGGAAAAATAGGGTATGCTGATCGAGATATTTTTTTTGGCGGAATTCAATAAAAAAAAAATACCCAACATAGGGACATTTTTAATAGTGCTGCGAATATGTAAAATTGATGTTGCCTACACTGTAAAAATTCATTATTCAGTACAAAGAGGAACATTACCTGAATTTTCACTGAATCAACGAAAATTACATAAATTTTAATGTTAAATGATTTTAATTGTGTGTTGCAGCTGGATATTAATTTTGTTTTCGAAAAAGGTCAACGTAATTTTGCTTTATAAATAAAATTCAGATATCGTGTTTAGAATAAATTAATTGGAAAAAAACTTTCAAGCCAAAAATGTCACACCATACGAAAAGTTCGTCGTGAGGAAAAATCCACAATTAAAATTTAACAGATTTTTAATTTTACTCAGTATTTCTAAACATTTATATAATACATTTAAACAAGAATCGGGAAAAATTTAACGAATTAAATTTCGGAAATATAACCGGAAAGAAAAATCGTCGGTAAAAAAAAAAAAAAATCAATATAAACAATACGTTCATAAACAAATCAATTTATGGTGAATTATTGATTATCATTGACAGTTTAACAGAGCGTAGAATCGAATTGAACAGTTGCGTTTGGGATAGGCAACTTTCTCAAATCTATATTTTTTGAAATTATTTTTGGTTATCGACTAAATTATTAAACGAAACTCATTTTTTAATGTAAAAATCGTACCCATCGAAATATAACGTAAACAATATTCACAGAAAGGTGGTTGTAGCAATAATAAAAAATTCACAACTAAGCGAATATTTTTGGATCGTTTAACATAAAAGCGAAAGGGAACTCGTTTATGTCAATTCTACTGTTGCTTCGGTCTTTCTAACCTTGATATAAGAAGATTTTGATCAAAAATGGCAGCTCGTCGTAAGCTTTTGTTCCACGTTGATCAGGTTATTTCGTTTTGCGATAATTGTAATCCAACAAATGATGCTGCTTCTATTGATGTTGATGAGCATGAGTTGGAGAAAAGGTGGAAGAAATTGTCTGAATATTATGAAGAGTTGATGACTGCAGATGAAAGTGAACAAAAGCAGGATGTCTTAGATTTGGCAAAGGACAAATTTAAGGAAGCTTACGATAAATATAGACGTTGTCTCGTAAGGTTAACAAAAGCAAAGCCACAAAAGCAGTCCCAACTGGATGAAAGTATGAGGCGAGATACGACATTCACGGCTCCGGGGTTTTCATCTTTAAAACTGCCACCATGTGATACGCAACCATTTGAAGGGGGATATTCCAAGTGGCCGGCTTTCCGAGACATATTTTGGGGAGTTTTTGGTACTCATGCGGAAATATCATCGGCTCAAAAGTTGTACCACCTACGGAACAAGACCCGAGGTGAAGCTCACCAAATAGTGAAGAAATTCGATTTGGTGGACGGAAATTTTGAATTAGCGTGGGATGCACTTAAAAACAGATATGAGAATCCGAGAATACTGGTGCACCAGCAAATGAAGGTTTTATTTGGTATTCAGGCTGCACAAGTTGAGACGGCAAAGGCTGTTCGTCAGATTCAAAGAGGAATCAATGACAGCTTATCGATTTTCAGATCCTATAAAATAAAAACAGAAAATTGGGACCCTATCCTGGTTCATCATTGTGCTTCAAAGATACCTGAGGATACACTTCGAGCGTGGGAGGATTCGCTATCCGACCACAAGAAACTCCCAACATGGGAGCAAATGGATGAATTCCTTTCAAAAAGAATTGAAATGTTGGAGACAATCTCGGATATGAGAAAGCCGAGTCACAGTGTCTTTAATAAATCACAAACGTTCCATACTAAGACGGAATCAACTAAGACAAGCTTGAAATGCAAAAAATGTAATGGTGATCACAACTTGAGATATTGCGATAAATTTAAATCGATGACAGTAAAAGAAAGAGTTAAGTTCGTTTACAATAACAAGATGTGCGTAAATTGCTTATCCCCTAATCATTTTAAATCAAAATGTCAAAGTAAAGTAGCATGTTTCCAATGCAATAAAAAGCACCATACTTTGCTGCATTTGGAGTCCAAAGAAAAAAGTTCCTCTCATGTGATTCAAGCAAGCGGGGTTCAATCGCCAATCGAACAACCGTCGACATCGACTAATGTGCATCATGCAACAAATGAATCAAATAATCATACATCTACTCCTGTTCAAACGCATTTTTCTCAACATGAAGGAACTACAATTTTGCCAACAGCGATCGTAAATATTCACCACGCAGGGGATAAATTTGCAATTAGAGCTCTACTAGATGCTGGATCCGAGAAAAGTTTTGTGACGAAACGTATTCAACAATTGCTATCTTTACCAACGGACTGTCATCATATACAAATTTCGGGGCTAGGAGGGACTGTTGTAGGAAATTCGAGTCAACAGTGTTGTATCAACGTAGAATCCACTAATTCTTCCTTCAGGATTCGAATTCGAGCGATCGTAGTCCCCAAGCTTTCCCATTTTTTACCCTCAAGAAAAATAAGAGTTGAAAACTTACCAGATCTCAAAAATATAAAGTTAGCAGATCCGAACTTTTTAACACCAGCTGCGATTGATATGATTATAGGTAGCGACTACTTACCGCTTATTAATTTGAATGGTGTTCTATCATATCGGGAAAATGGATTAGAGGCCAGAGAGTCGCACTTCGGCTGGTACTTGTCTGGCCCCCTACCAAGCAATACCATAAATACATTTTCGACTGTAGTCAAAGAGTCAGCTGATACCGCACTGACAGCTCAACTTAAGCGATTTTGGGAAATCGAAGAAGTTGAACACCTGAAACCAATCTCCGCGGAGGATGACTATTGCGAGGAGTTCTATTGTCAGACAACCTATCGACAACCAGATGGACGATATGTTGTGCGGTTACCCTTCCGCAAAGAATTTCCTGAAGCAGTGTTCCTAGGACCATCCAGAAATATGGCCCTAGCGCAATATCATCGTATGGAGAAAACTTTAAACAAAACACCAGATTTGAAGAATCAATATGAGCGTGTTTTACAGGAATATATTACTCTTGACCACATGGAAGAGGTAAGATGCTTCGAGAATCATGGAGATAAACAAAACTCTTTTTACCTACCCCACCATGCGGTTGTCAAGCCAGAGAGTAAAACCACGAAAGTAAGAGTTGTTTTTAACGGGTCCAAAAAGAGCGGTAGTGGTTTTTCTCTAAACAATGTTTTATACCCCGGCCCAATACTTCAGACAGATATCGTAAGAATCATATTACGCTGGCGAGGTTATCAGTTTGTGTTCACTGGTGACATAGAAAAAATGTATCGCCAGATCATTGTGCGGAAACCTGATAGAGCTTATCAGAGGATCCTCTTTCGTCCTAATTCTAATGAGGCAATTAAGACGTTTGAGTTGAAAACAGTCACATTTGGAATTAATTGCGCGCCGTTTCTCGCCATAAGAACGATGAAGCAACTAGCCAGTGATTGTGAAATGTCAAGTCCAAAAGCAGCAGATATCTTGAAGAATGAAATTTACGTCGACGACGTTCTTTCAGGAGGATATAGTTTGGAAGAGGCTAAAGAGAAACAGGCACAACTTATGCAAACTTTAGCATCAGCGTCATTTCCATTTAAAAAGATCACTGCGAACCACAAATTCCTTTTACAAGATGTAGCCCGGGAGGATCTTCTTGACGAAGACTTTTTGAATTTGGATGATTCAAGTATGGTAAAAACTTTGGGCATTCGCTGGAACGCGAAATATGATCATTTTTACTACGTTGTTGGCCCTATTGATGATTCTGCGATTGTTACCAAACGACAAATACTGTCAGTGGTCGCTCGTCTTTTCGATCCTTTAGGTTGGCTGGGTCCAATCGTGATTATAGCTAAGTTAATTATGCAGCAGCTTTGGGAAACAAATACTGACTGGGATGAGGCTGTCCCACCGCATTTATTGGAAAAGTGGAAATCATTTAGGAAGAATTTGCAGAACCTTTTAAGCCTTAAAATTCCAAGATGGGTTGACTTCTCACCGGTATCGCGAGTTCAAATTCATGGCTTCTGCGATGCCTCTGAGCGAGCGTATTGCGGGGCAGTGTACCTTAGAGTTGAAAATTCTGGCAATTTTTTCAGCAACTTACTGGTCGCCAAAACAAGAGTTTCCCCTATTAAAAAGACAACAATACCGAAACTTGAGCTTTGTGGAGCTGTGTTACTCACCAACTTAGTGAAAGTGGTAATTGAATCCTTGACTTGCGAATTTGAGTTACATTTGTGGACTGATTCGTCGATAGTGCTAGGATGGCTCCAAAAATCTCCGCAAACCCTTAAAACATTTGTTGCCAACCGAGTATCGCACATTCAAACTTTTACAAAAGTAACAAATTGGAAACACGTTAAGACAGAAGATAACCCAGCGGACTTAGGTACTCGTGGCAGTTTACCACAAGATTTGATTCAAAATAGTCTATGGTGGACTGGACCTTTATGGATACGAACTCCAGAAAATGAGTGGCCTGAGCCCAGATCTTTTGCGCCAACGGATCTTGAAACAAAAAAATCCTCTAACTTCCATATAACTGCAAGTGAATGCCTGATTACAAGATTTTCTTCATACTCTCGCGCTTTACGTGTAATAAGTTATGTTCTACGTGTGCTTCAGAAGCCTTGTTCCCGCCCTAAGAATTTTGACATTTCTACCGTAGAACTTGAGAAAACTAAAAATTGTCTTTTGATAATCGCCCAAAAATCGTACTACCCCAAAGAATATGATTGTCTTTTCAAAAACCAACACGTTAACAGCAAGAGCAACATTAGTGCTTTAGCTCCTTTTATTGACAAAAATGGAGTTATGCGAGTCCGTGGTCGTCTAGAAAATTCTGGATTGAGTTATGATGAAAGACATCCAGTTATAGTTCCAGAAAAATCACATTTCGCAAGTCTTCTCATCAACTACACACATCAGCTACTATGCCACGCAGAGTACAATGTAATGCTGCGTGCAATTCGACAAGGGTTTTATATAACCAGACTCAAGAATGGGATTAGAAAATGCATAAGGGCGTGCAAACCATGTACAATCTTCAAACGAAAATTTCAACATCAGATGATGGCATCGCTGCCGCCGGAACGAGCAACATTCTCGTTACCATTCACGTATACTGGAGTGGACTTCGCAGGTCCATTCAACATTAAAACTTCGACAATGAGAAACGCTAAAATAGTAAAAGGATATGCCGCGGTCTTTGTGTGCTTTTCAACAAAAGCGGTTCATTTAGAAGTGTGTTCGGACCTTTCGACAGATGCCTTCTTAGCAGCGTTTACCCGTTTTACCGGACGAAGAGGGTTGCCGAAAACGATGTTTTCGGACAATGGCAAGAACTTTGTTGGCGCCAGTTACAAGCTTCTACAAGCCCATCATAGTTTTTTGAAATCGGCTGAAAAGTGTCTAATCAACAAATTTGGTATTCGAGGTTTCACCTGGTCGTTTATACCACCATATGCGCCTCACATGGGAGGGCTATGGGAGTCAGCTGTCAGGATTATGAAATCCCACCTTAAGAAGCAGACAGGAAATGTTAATTTTACATATGAAGAATTCAGTACGCTTTTAATACGAATTGAAGCCATCATGAATTCAAGGCCACTGTCAGCATTATCTGACAACATATCCGAGCTGCTTCCTTTGACGCCTGGTCATTTTTTACGTGGCGCACCGATAACTGCTAGTCCTGATGCACCAGAGCAACCTCCAACCGAGAATTTGTCCTACTTGTCCAGATGGAGAAGATTGCAAGCAATACAACATATATTCAGCCAGAGATGGAAGTCAGAATACATAACTGAACTTCAACGCAGGTACAAGTGGAAGTCTACGAGAAATAACTTAAAAGAAAATGAATTTGTCATTGTGAAAGACGACCATTTACCAGCAACTGAATGGCGTTTAGGTCGTATCACCAAAGTCTTCTACGGCAAGGATAATAATGTTCGGGTTGCCGAGATTAAGACTCAAAACGGGATAATCACGCGTCCGATCGTAAAGCTTTGCGTATTACCGTCACAACATACTAATGTAAATCCTCAATCCGATGTAAAAACTGATAAATCCCCTCTTGTCTCTGATCACAACTTAGAAATTTAATTACTTATTGCATATACTTGTTTCTTTCTCTTTTCTTCTTTTCTCTATTTCTCACTAGAATAATGGAACGACGTGGAAGATGCCAATTGTGTCAACAGAATCACCTTTTCAAGAGGTGCCCAGAATTCCGGTGGATGCTCCCAGAAGAACGACGAGAGGCTGCCAAGAAGTCGCAAGTCTGCCTCAATTGTTTCACCGATTGGCATAAACGAGCTGAGTGCACATCTGAGAATCGGTGCAGTGTGTGTGGTCGTCGTCACCATACTATGATTCATCGGGACGAAATTAACGCCAGTTCATCCACCCTAGAAGAGCTCCCACAGAATCCCACAGCGCAAGACCTTAAAGGGTATACAATAGAGGCCATTACCAAACACTCTGCCCAGGGTGTTATAAGCTTCCATGAAGTCGCCCAAGCCTACCGACAGACTGCTAATGTGGGGTCAACTCCTAGATCGGAGGAAGCCCGTGCTCAGGTGGAGAGAGTACAAGGGGTTGCCACTCAAACATCCTATTTACTACGGCGAATTACGGAGTACCGTCCAGCAATAAAACCACATGGAGAAAACTGCGTGGCCATCGCTCCTGTCATTCTGTGCGACATACAAGCCAAGAAGAAAGCTCTAACAGTGACGTTGGTTCTCAACCCCAGAGTAAAAATCTCCCACATCCGCTACGACGTTGTCGAAGACCTACCCTACCGTGCTAAATGGGTAAAGAACGTATCATATGGGGTCTTCCAGATTAAGACGAAACATGGCAAATCTTGGCTACAGGATCTGGCGATCGTGGACAAGATCCAGATGTCCACTCCCAGCCCAGTCGATCATCAACTACTACCTTTTCTTTTGGAATCTCACGGTGTTCACCGTGGTATGTGGGCACACCCTATGCCCCACGATTTTGGAGTAATCCATGGAGTTATCGGCCGTGATCTCTACTCGAAGGTGCTTAAAGGCTTAAGAGCGCCTTTGGACTACTATCCAAACGTAAAGGTCCAAAACACAGAGTTTGGTGTTGTCATCGAAGGGTGCATCTGCGATTCGCGTCAACATTGAGGCGGGGAATATGTTGAATCCAACATTCAACAAGCCGTGAGATCATTCCATTTATTTTCTATTATTATTTTTTATTATTGAATTACTCATCAATTTTTATATATATATAAGTTTGATCATTTTCCCTGAATTTATCTACATTTCATAAGATGTGAATTTTCATACCCTGTGAAGTATCCATAAACTTTAATTTAATTTCGCCGTAAACTTTTTGATAATATTTCTGTCCTTTTTCCTACAATTGAATTGAATTCATATTATGGCCTGGTGCCTCTTTAGTTTTTAAGTTAGTTGCTCAATAACTCACAATAAAGTCGGTTGAAGCCGTGTACTGTTAAAAACGAAATATTTGAGGTTTTCGTCTTTTATTCCAATCGGCTTCTAGCTCCAATTTTCATGAACTACCACTCGAGAGTGAAGAGTTCATCAGTCGGGATCGGTTTATATGGGGGCTATATATGATTATGGACTGATATGGACCACTTTTGACATGGTTGTTAAATATCATATACTACCACCACGTACAAAATTTCAACCAGATCGGATGAATTTTTCTTCTCCAAAAGGCACCGGAGGTCAAATTTGGGGATCGGTTTATATGGGGCCTATATATAATTATGGACCGATTTCGACCAATTTTTGCATGGCCATTAGAGACCGTATACTTAGACCATGTACCAAATTTCAGCTGGATCGGATGACATTTGCTTCTCTTAGAGGATCCGCAAGCCAAATCGGGGGATCGGTTTATATGGGGGCTATATATAATTTTTGACCTATGTGGACCAATTTTTGCATAGTTGTTAGAGACCATATACTAACACCATGTACCAAATTTCAGCCGGATCGGACGAAACTTTCTTCTCTAGAGGCTCCGCAAGCCAAATCTGGGGATCGGTTTATATGGGGGCTATATATAATTATGGACCGATGTGGACCAATTTTTGCATAGTTGTTAGAGACCATATACTAACACCATGTACCAAATTTCAGCCGGATCTGATGATTTTTGCTTCTCTTAGAGGGTCTGCAAGCCAAATTTGAGGGTCCGTTTATATGAGGGCTATACGTAAAAGTGGGCCGATATGGCCCATTTGCAACACCATCCGACCTACATCAATAGCAACTAATTGTGCCAAGTTTCAAGTTGATAGCTTGTTTCGTTCGGAAGTTAGCGTACCAAATTTCAGCCGGATCGGATGAAATTTGCTTCTCTTAGAGGCTCGGCAAGCCAAATCGGGGGATCGGTTTATATGGGGCCTATGTATAATTATGGACCGGTGTGGACCTATTTTTGCATGGTTGTTAGATACCATATACCAACACCATGTACCAAATTTCAGCCGGATCGGATGAAATTTGCTTCTCTTAGAGCAATCACAAGCCGAATTTGGGGGTCCGTTTATATGGGGGCTATATATAATTATGGACCGATGTGGACCAATTTTTGCATGAATGTTAGGGATCATATACTAACACCACATACCAAATTTCAGCCGGATCGGATGAAATTTGCTTATCTTAGAGGATCGGCAAGCCAAATTTGGGGGTCCGTTTATTTGAGGGCTATACGTAAAAGTGGACCGATATGGCCCATTTGCAATACCATCCGACCTACATCAATAACAACTACTTGTGCCATGTTTCAAGTCGATAGCTTGTTTCGTTCGGAAGTTAGCGTGATTTCAACAGACGGACGGACGGACGGATATGCTCAGATCGACTCAGAATTTCACCACGACCCAGAATATATATACTTTATGGGTTTTAGAGCAATATTTCGATTTGTTACAAACGGAATGACAATGTTAATATACCCCCATCCTATGGTGGAGGGTATAAAAACAGGTACATTTTTATAACCTCCACCATATAATGGGGGTATATTAACTTTGTCATTCCGTTTGTAACACATCAAAATATCGCTCTAAGACTCCATAAAGTATATATATTCTGGGTCGTGGTGAAATTCTGAGTCGATCTGACCATGTCCGTCCGTCCGTCCATCCGTCCGTCTGTTTAAATCACGCTAACTTCCGAACGAAACAAGCTATCGACTTGAAACTTGGCACAAGTAGTTGTTATTGACGTAGGTCAGACAGTATTGCAAATGGGCCATATCGGTCCACTTTTACGTATAGCGCCCATATAAACGGACCCTCAAATTTGGCTTGCAATTGCTCTAAGAGAAGCAAATTTCTTCCAATTCGGCTGAAATTTGGTACATGATGTTACTATATGGTCTCTAAAAACCATGCAAAAATTGGTCCACATCGGTTCATATTTACATATAGCCCCCATATAAACCGATCCCCCCCGATTTGGTTTGCGGAGCCTCTAAGAGAAGCAAATTTCATCCGATCTGGTTGAAATTTGGTACATGGTGTTAATATATGGCCTCAAACACCCATGCAAAAATTGGTCGAAATCGGTCAATAATTATATATAGGACCCATATAAACCGATCCCCAAATTTGACCTCTGGTGCCTTTTGGAGAAGCAAAATTCATGCGATCTGGTTGAAATTTGGGACGTGGTGGTAGTTTGTGATACTTAACAACCATGCCAATGGTGCAATGGTTAGCATGCGCGCCTTGCATACACAAGTTCGTGGGATCGATTCCTGCTTCGACCGAACACCAAAAAGTTTTTCAGGGGTGGATTATCCCACCTCAGTAATGCTGGGGTTTCAAAGCTTCTCTATGCGGTTTCAGTGCAATTTGGAACGCCGTTCGTACTCGGCTATAAAAAGGAGGTCCCTTGTCATTGAGCTTAACATGGAATCGAGCAGCACTCAGTGATAAGAGAGAAGTTCACCAATGTGGTATCACAATGGACTGAATAGTCTAAGTGAGCCTGATACATCGGGCTGCCATCTAACCTACCTAACCATGCCAAAAGTGGTCCATATCAGTCTATAATCATATATATTATAGACCATATAAACCGATCCCGAGATTTGATTTTGGAGCCTCTTGGAGGAGCAAATTTCATCCGAGTCAGTTGAAATTTGGTACATTGTGCTAGTATATGGTCGTTAACAACCATGCCTAACTAGGTCCTTATCGGTCTATAGTTATATATAGCCATCAAATAAATCGATCCCAATCACACAAAAATTATTTGTAGACTAACCTATACATAACTTTTTTGTCTAATATATACCACGTATGGACTAACTCACAATTTAGAAAACGATGTTAAGTTTTAAGATACCACATCCCAAATAATTTGATTAAGGATGACAGTCTTTCGTAGAAGTTTCTACGCAATCCATGATGGAGGGTACATAAGATTCGGCCTGGCCGAACTTACGGCCGTATATACTTGTTTCAATTACCCTTTCCTTTTTTGTTCACATACAACCACGTACCACTTCTTAATAAATAAATTAACACAAAATACAGTAATTCCGTATTCTCCGTTCATTCCAAGAAACAATCAACACATTACTGACGCGCAAAATGAAAATCGTGTGTACCTGCTCAATGTTTTTATAAAATTCTTTTCGCTGCAAAAAAATTAAATGGTCAAGAAAACAATGTACATGTTCTATACGTAACCTATAAAAATACTTTTTTCTCTGCAAAAAAGTAAAAAAAATTAATGGTCAGGTACATGATTTTCCCCACTATATAATGGTCTCAAATTCTATCATTTAAATAATAGAACATGTTTGCGGCATTTGAAAACCATTTAAATGCTTATCATATATTTTTACAAAGACAAAATACATGGTTTTCGCGACAATTACATACTCTAGATAAACATTAAATGAATGCGGCAACCATGTCCAAACACGTTTTTTTTGTGCGTGTATAGCTCCAAAGACCTGACATTTCTGTAAAGATTGGGCACATAAACATGTGCCTCCAATTTTCCCAAATGCATATATTTACTAATTCAGTAGGGCTGATTGAGGGTATGATATAGCCGGCCCCGCCCGACTTTCTACTTTACTTATTTATTTTTGTTTCATTTTAATATCCTTAATCACACTATGTTGTCAGGGTACACAGAAAAAAATTTTATCAAAATATTTCCAATTAAAAAGTTGATTAATGTTGAAAATTTTTTCAATTAATAAATTAATTGATACAACAAACTTTTTAATCAAGATGGAAACATTAAGTTAGTTAAGTTAATGATTGAAATTTTTAATTTTTTTTAATTAAAACAAGTATATACGGCTGTAAGTAAGCTTATGAACCCTCCACCATGGATTGCGTAGAAACTTCTACTGAAGATTGTCATCCACAATCGAATTACTTGGGTTGCGGTAACACTTGCCGATGGCAAGGTATCTTAAAACTTCCTAACACCGTAATATATACCACATAGTCCATACGTGGTATATATTAAACTAAAACAGGCCGATTAAATACGTATATAATTAAGTTTAAAGTTTCTATAGAAATAAAATTTTGACAAAATAAAATTTTGACAACATTTTCTATAGAAATAAAATTCAGACAAAATTTTCAATAGAAATAAAATTTTGACAAAATTTTCTATAGAAATAAAATTTTGACAAAATGTTCTATAGAAATAAAATTTTGACAAAATTTTCTATAGAAATAACATTTTGACAATGTTTTCTATAAAAATAAAATTTTGGTAGATTATTTTTGGCTCGAGTGGCAACCATGATTATGAACCGATAAGGACCAATTTTTGTGTGATTGGGGATCGCCTATATATAACTATAGACCGATATGGACCAATTTTGGCATGGTTATTAGCGGCCTTATACTAACACCACGTTGCAAATTTCAACCGGATCGGATGAATTTTGCTCCTCCAAGAGGCTCCGGAGATCACATCTGGGGAACGGTTTATATGGGGGTTATATATAATTATGGACCAATTCTTGCGTGTTTGTTGGAGACCACATTCTAACACCACGTTTCAAATTTCAACCGGATCGGATGAATTTTCTCCTCCAAGAGGCTCCGGAGGACAAATCTGGGGATTGATTTATATGGGGGCTATATATAATTATGGACCGATATAGACCAATTCTTGCATGGTTGTTAGAGACCATATACTAACACCACGTACCCAATTTCAACCGGATCGGATGAATTTTGCTCCTCTAAGAGGCTCCGGACGTCAAATCTGGGGATCGGCTTATATGGGGGCTATATATAATTATGGACCGATATGGACCAATTTTGTCATGGTTGTTAGATAACATATAGTAACACCACGGACCAAATTTCAATCGGATCGGATGACTTTTGCTCCTCTAAGAGGCTCCGGAGCTCAAATCTGGGGTTCGGCTTATATGGGGGCTATATATAATTATGGACCGATGTAAACTAATTTTTGCATGGGTGTTAGAGACCATATACTAACACCATGTGCCAAATTTCAGCCGGATCGGGGGAAATTTGGTTCTCTTAGAGGCTCCGCAAGCCAAATCGGGGGATCGGTTTATATGGGGGCTATATGTAATTATCGTCCGATATGGACCATTTTTTAATGGTTGTTAGAGACCATATACTAATACTATGTACCAAATTTCAGCCGGATCGGATGAAATTTGCTTCTCTTAGAGCAATCGCAAGCCAAATTTGGGGGTCCGTTTATATCGGGGCTATACGTAAAAGTGGACCAATATGGCCCATTTTCAATACCATCCGACCTACTTGTGCCAAGTTTCAAGTCAATAGCATGTCGTTCGGAAGTTAGCGTGATGTCAACAGAGGGACGGACGGACATGCTCAGATCGACTCAGAATTTCACCACGACACAGAATATATATACTTTATGGGGTCTTAGAGCAATATTTCGATGTGTTACAAACGGAATGACAAAGTTAATATACCCCCATCCTATGGTGGAGGGTATAAAAATAATTGGTACAATTAACTTTTTAATCATATTAAGTCAATTAAAATAAATGATGGAATTTTTTTTTAATGTTTAACTAAAAATTTATTTTTATACCCACCACCATAGAATGGTGGGTATATTAACTTTGTCATTCCGTTTGTAACACATCGAAATATTGCTCTAAGACCCCATAAAGTATATTCTGGGTCGTGGTGAAATTCTGAGTCGATCTGAGCATGTCCGTCCGTCCGTCCGTCCGTCCATCTGTTGAAATCACGCTAACTTCCGAACGAAACAAGCTATCGACTTGAAACTTGCCACAAATAGTTGTTATTGATGTAGGTCGGATGGTATTGCAAATGGGCCATATCGGTCCACTTTTACGTATAGCCCCCATATAAACGGACCCCAAAATTTGGCTTGCGAGGCCTCTAAGAGAAGCAAATTTCATCCGATCCGGCTGAAATTTGGTACATGGTGTTAGTATATGGTCTCTAAAAACCATGCAAAAATTGGTCCACATCGGTGCATAATTATATATAGCCCCCATATAAAACGATCCCCCGATTTGGCTTGCGAGGCCCCTAAGAGAAGCAAATTTCATCCGATCCGGCTGAAATTTGGTACATGATGTCAGTATATGGTCTCTAACAACCATGCAAAAATTGGTATACATCGGTCCATAATTATATATAGCCCCCATATAAACCGATCCCCCGATTTGGCTTGCGAGGCCGCTAAGAGAAGCAAATTTCGTCCGATCCGGCTGAAATTTTGTACGTGATGTTAGTATATGGTCTATAACAACCATGCAAATATTGGTCCACATCGGTCCATAATTACATATAGCCCCCATATAAACCGATCACCAGATTTGACCTCCGGAACCTCTTGGAAGACCAAAATTCATCTGATTCAGTTGAAATTTGGTACGTGGTGTTAGTATATGGCCTCAAACTCCCATGCAAAAATTGGTCGATATCGGTCCATAATTATATATAGGCCCCATATAAACCGATCCCCAGGTTTGACCTCCAGAGCCCCTTGGAAGAGCAAAATTCTTGCCATTCGGTTGAAATTTGGTACGTGATGTTAGTATATGGTATCCAACAACCATGCAGGAATTGGTTCCTATCAGTCCATAATTATATATAGCTCCCATATAAACCGATCCCCAGATTTGACCTCCGGTGCCTTTTGGAGAAGCAAAATTCATCCGATCTGTTTGAAATTTGGTACGTGGTGGTAGTATATGATATTTAACAACCATGCCAAAAGTGGTCCATATCAGTCCATAATCGTACATAGCCCCATATAAACCGATCCCGAGATTTGGTTTTGGAACCTCTTGGAGGAGCAAATTTCATCCGAGTGAGTTGAAATTTGGTACATTGTGCTAGTATATGCTCGTTAACAACCATGCCTATCTAGGTCCATATCGGTCTATAGTTATATATGGCTCTCAGATAAATCGATCCCCAATCACACAAAGATTGGTCCATATCAAGTTCATAATTGTATATAGCCCCCATATAAGCGACCCCCATATTTCAATTCTGGCTCTCTACGTACAAAAAGTCCATATCGATTCGTAATTATTTGTAGACTTAACTATACATAACTTTTTTGTCTAATATATACCATGTATGGACTAAATCACAGTCTTTCGTAGAAGTTTCTACGCAATCCATGGTGGTGGGTACATAAGATTCGGCCTGGCCGAACTTGCGGCCGTATGTACTTGTTTTATTTTATTTAGACTTACATATAGCTCTTACATAAATATATTGCGCGATGTTCATAATATATTACCCATACTAATTTCCTCTTTTTAATAATGCACACAATATTAGTGGCATACTACACCCAAAGAAAATATACTTTCCTCCGGAATGACATTTTAGACAAACGAAATTCCCTTTGTTTACAAAGTATTTTCCTTATGATCAAATAAACCCATTTGTGTGATGCACCGTTTGTCTAAAACCTTGTTTATTTTCTTTAATAGAAAAATATTTTGGGTCAATAGAAAACTTCGGTTGCCCACAATTTCGTTCCTCAGAAAAGAAATCCAATAATGCAAAAATCAAGTATAGATGCTACTATCAGGCATTTCTGTTCAGATTGAGATAAAGCTTCCATAACACTGTGACGCAATATTCAACTTTTAGACTTCAAACAAAAAATCACTTATCCCAGGCGAAATGTCGAAAAAATTACCACTTTTTTCATCAATTGAAAATATCACCAAACAATCAAAAGAAAGAAATGAAGCGATTTTATTTTGTTTTTCGTTTTTTTCTATACGAAACAACTAAATAAATGCTTAAAAAGTTCAATAGTTTAAGAGCTGTAATCGAAGAACGGACAAAATCTGTACAGAAAGGTGTCATTTTTAGATTTTTTTTAGGTTTTGAGCATGAAGATACATTTTTTCCAACTTAATATAGTCAACATTCATGTTGGCCGAGTCAAGCTATAACTTTGTTGAAGACTGCAAAAAAAATCACAAAATTTTTCCAGCTATGGCCATGCGGGAAATAGAAGAAAATTGCAAAAAAGTGCTCAAAATCGAATTTGGCGAAAAAACTATAGAGGCTCATAAAAACCGGACGTCAACGATTGTAGCAAAATCAAGCTATGACTTTTCTTCTCTCATAGAGTACTATCGGCTGGGATAAGTGATTTTTGTTTGGAATTTTTGTGTTGCACTGCCAAGATAAGTGGTCAATTGTGGGGTTTGTGACAATATTTGTCCCCATCGAGCAGTAGCCTCACCTAAGTGGATTCTGTGGAATGTCTGGGAGAAATCTTCTCTGTTGTTGTGCCATTCTTGCCTAAATCGGAGGAATATATGGCGCTTTATCTAAACCTGAACACATTTGGATCTAATTTAACACAGTTATATGAAAGTTAAATATTTTCTATGTGTAAAATTCTGTTGAAAATGGGTGTATAGTATGAAATATACTACCATACCATAACCAATTTGAACAAAATTTGCCACAAATAGCTAAAATGTCAATTATACTCTCAGTACAAAATTTCAAGTAAATCGAAATGTAAATTTGGTCTCAGGTTGTCATATGAATCTACTACCGGAGAAAGATATATATGGAAGCTGGATGTAAATCGTTAGCGATTTCAATGAAATATAGCATACTTGACAATACCATCAATTGTACTCTTTTTCAAAAATTTGGAGGAAGTAAATGCAAAAAATCTGACCTCTAGAGTAGCAAATCTACTCCCTGTGCAAAATTTCACGTAAATCGGTATTAAACTTTAGCCTCGGTGGTCATATGTTTGTAAATCGGGCGAAGGATATATATAGGAGCCGATTCAACAAACTTTGGCATGCATAGCTATAATATTAATTCTACTGCCTGTGCAAAGTCTCACGTAAATCGGATTAAAAGTTTGTCCTATGTTGTCATACGAGTGTAAATCGGGCGAAAGATATATAAGGGACCAATATCTAAATCTGAACCGATTTCAATCAAATTTACCAAGCATTGGTAGAATGTCAATTCTACTCTCTGTGTAAAATTTCACGAAAATCGGTAGTAAACTTTGGCCTCTGTTGCCATATGAGTCTAAATCGGATGAAAGATATATATGGGAGCTATATCTAAATCTGAACCGATTCGGCTGATATTTTGCAAGTTTTCCGAGACTCACTAAATATTTAGATCTAAGAAGATTGGTTAATAAATACGCCAATTATGGCCAGATCGGTGATTACTATATATAATAGCTATATTTAAATCTGTACAGATATAGCTGTCAATATCCATAGCGATTGCCGGAAATAAGACCCTAGCCAAATTTGAGGACCTAAACTGCAAGCTGTATATCAAAAATACATCAACAGATGGACATCGCTAAATCGACTCAGAATTTAATTCTTAGAAGATCGGTATAATAAACGATGCTCCTTCTTGGCGTTACATGCAAATGCACAAACTTATTATACCCTGTACCACAGTAGTGACGGAAGGGTGTAATGAAACTTTCACTTTTGATTCAAAAAATATGTAGTGTTTTTCTTTTTCTTTTTTAGCTTTTTATACCCTCCACCATAGGATGGGGGTATATTAACTTTGTCATTCCGTTTGTAACACATCGAAATATTGCTCTAAGACCCCATAAAGTATATATATTCTGGGTCGATCTGAGCATGTCCGTCCGTCCGTCTGTTGAAATCACGCTAACTTCCGAACGAAACAAGCTATCGACTTGAAACTTGGCATAAGTAGTTGTTATTGATGTAGGTCGGATGGTATTGCAAATGGGCCATATCGGTCCACTTTTACGTATAGCCCCCATATAAACGGACCCCCAAATTCGGCTTGCGATTGCTCTAAGAGAAGCAAATTTCATCCGATCCGCCTGAAATTTGGTACATGGTGTTAGTATATGGTCGCTAACAACCGTGCAAAAATTGGTCCATATCGGTCCAAAATTACATATAGCCCCCATATAAACCGATCCCCCGATTTGGCTTGCGGAGCCACTAAGAGAACCAAATTTCATCCGATCCGGCTGAAATTAGGTACATGATGTTGGTATATGTTCTCTAATGACCATGCAAAAATTGGTCCCCATCGGTCCATAATTATATATAGCCCCCGATCCCCAGATTTGACCTCCGGAGCCTCTTAGAGGAGCAAAAGTCATCCGATCCGATTGAAATTTTGTACGTGATGTTAGTATATTGTCTCTAACAACCATGCTAAAAGTGGTCCATATCGGTCCATAAATATATATAGCCCCCATATAAGCCGATCCCACCTCCGGAGCCTCTTAGAGGAGCAAAATTCATCCGATCCGGTTGAAATTTGGTACGTGGTGTTAGTATGTGGTCTCTAACAACCATGCAAGAATTGGTCCATATCGGTCCATAATTATATATAGCCCCCATATAAATCGATCCCCAGATTTGTCCTGCGGAGCCTCGTGGAGGAGCTAAATTCATCCGATCCGGTTGAAATTTGGAATATGGTGTTAGTATAAGGCCGCTTATAACCATGCCATAATTGGTCCATATCGATCTATAGTTATATATAGCCTATCCCCAATCACACAAAAATTGGTCCATATTGGTTCATAATCATGGTTGCCACTCGAGCCAAAAATAATCTACCAAATTTTCATTTTTATAGAAAACATTGTCAAAATGTTATTTCTATAGAAAAATTTGTCAAAATTTTATTTCTATAGAAAAATTTGTCAAAATTTTATTTCTATAAAAAATTTTGTCAAAATTTTATTTCTATAGAAAATTTTGTCAAAATTTTATTTCTATAGAAAAATTTATGATAATTTTATTTCTATAGAAAATTTTGTCAAAATTTTATTTCTATAGAAAATTTTTTCCACTCGAGCCAAAAATAATCTACCAAAATTTCATTTTTATAGAAAACATTGTCAAAATGTTATTTCTATAGAAAAATTTGTCAAAATTTTATTTCTATAGAAAAATTTGTCATAATTTTATTTCTATAAAAAATTTTGTCAAAATTTTATAGAAAATTTTGTCAAAATTTTATTTCTATAGAAAAATTTATGATAATTTTATTTCTATAGAAAATTTTGTCAAAATTTTATTTCTATAGAAAATTTTTTCCAAATTTTATTTCTATAGAAAATTTTATCAAAATTTTATTTCTATATAAAATTTTTTTCAAATTTTATTTCTATAAAAAATTTTTTACTTCTATAGAAAATGTTTTATTTTTTCAACATTTTATTTCTATAGAAACTTTAAACTTAATTATATACGGCCTTTAATCGGCCTTTTTAGTTTAATATATACCACGTATGGACTATGTGGTATATATTACGGTGTTAGGAAGTTCTAAGATACCTTGCCATCGGCAAGTGTTACCGCAACCCAAGTAATTCGATTGTGGATGACAGTCTTCAGTAGAAGTTGCTAAGCAATCCATGGTGGGGGGTACATAAGCCCCGGCCTGGCCGAACTTACGGCCTTATATACTTGTTATTAGCTATTTTTTATGGCAAATCTACCTGTTTTTGGTAAAACAATCCTGGCAACGCTACACTGAAAAAAATTGAACCCTCTATATCACTAAAGCCAATTTAACTTTATTGTAGTTCGTGGAATTATTATGTTTGGAGATAATTCCTTTACTCTAATAATAATAATTTTTTGAGTACGTTAGTTAAATGAACTTCGTATGGCACTAAAGATATTTTTGCAATTTTGAACTCCAATTGTTTCCTTTATACTTCAAAATTTTCTTTAACAAATGAAAAAAGTGAATTATGTCTAATAAATTTTCTGGAATTTTTCGAAAAACATTTACTTATTTTGTGATATTGGCGTGATGTTATAATAATCAAATTTTTTTAAAATTAACCCAAATTGTTCTTGTCCTGGTGGGTTCACTGTTTTTTCAGTGTAGGTGGAGGGTACATAAGATTCGGTCAGCCCAAACTTTTGGCCGTATATATATATTGTTTTTTTTTTTTTTTGCTACAGATCACGTTAAAATTTCTTTAATTATAATTTTAATATGCCTATTCTCTTCTTGCATTTCTCAATAGGTGGTACAAGAATACGAGAGAGCAGTTATCTTTCGACTAGGACGTTTAATGCCAGGCGGAGCCAAAGGACCGGGTAAATATTAAGCAAAACAATTTTTTTTCTTTTCTGTAAAATCACATAAAATAACTTTGCTTTGAATTCCATGCAACAAAACAAGCAAACAGAGACAAAACAACAAACAAAAATATTTTCTGTATTATATTTTATTATATAGTAATAGTCATAATAATAACATATATCAATTCTATTATTATTATTATTATTAAATACGTTTTCCCAAACAATTTCTTCCGACAACCTAAACAATCTACACCTCCCTCCTAAACCCCCCACACACACAACATGATGAAATAAAACGAACATGTACTACGATTGAATACACGAATATAATCGAAACGAACATGAACTTAAACCCGAATGCAACAATGACGACGATAAATAAACATACCGACATGAAATAATGTGGACATTGACGACATGGCAATGACGAAAACTCTAACGATGATGACGAATTTTAGGTATATTCTTCATTCTGCCGTGCATTGATTCATATGCTCGTGTGGACCTACGTACACGTACTTATGATGTACCACCACAAGAGGTAAACTTTGTCTGTGTCTGTGTACATATCTGTGTGTGTGTGCGTTTCTGTGTGAGCTTGCTGTTCTCATTTTGGTTTGGTTATTATTTTTGGTTGTGTACTTTTTTTTTTTGGTTTAGCCTGTTTTGTGTTTCTCTTTGTTTGCCTATGCTCTCTGTCATCATTATCACATGCACACACACTCATGCATACAATATGCCGTAAGGTGAACAAACACTCTGTGTGCATGCTTGTGTAGGTGTGTGTGTTTTGGGCAAAACAAGTTTCTCTATATTTTTTGAGCTTCTCCTAAGCAATGTGTTTTTGTTTTTGTAATTTTTACCTTTTCATCTTGATGGTGCTTTGGACTATGTGTTTTTTTATCTATCGCATGTGAATGCGTTGAAAAATTTCGTTCTTTGGTTTTGTTTTTATTTTGTTGAATTCTAAATTTGCTTTGTTCTTTGTATGTGGCATTTTGTTGCCCATTATATGTTTTTATAAATGTTAAATTTGCTCTCTCTCCCTCTTTTTTTTTGCACCCTTTATGATTTTAACTGTGGTTCTTGTTTAGATTAAAAAACAATGTACCAAACTATGATACTTAAACAAGTGAGAAAAGGATAAAATTAGGAAAGATTGAATATATGCTACTAAATTATTAAAAGATTACCAACAATTTAGGAAATCTACACAAATAGAAATGGGGGAGCAAAGAATTATCTCTGGAGATCTCTGCGTCACCATGAGATTTGGGACTAAAGATTTTCCCAAGTAAAAATTCGGCGTGAATAATAACCCAGCAAAAAAGGAAAGACAATGTTCTTTTTGTATCCAAAATCACAATGGACTGAATAGTCTAAGTAAGCCTGAAAATAAATCGGGCTGCCGCTTTCACCTGCATGAGCTGTCATAGGGAGGAAGTCATATTTTTAAACATCCTCTGCAATGATTTCGCATTAACTCTACATATGTGTTGCTATTTCACTTATCCCAGCCGAAAGTACTCGATGAGGGGACAAAAGTAGTTTCTGGATTTTGCTAGATTGGTTGCCGTTCATTTTTTTATGAGCCTATATAGTTTTCCATATTTAATTTTGAGCACTTTTTTACAATTTTCTTATATTTTACGCATGGCTATAGCTCGAAAAATGCTGTGATTTTATTGCCGTTTTCAGCAAAGTTTTAGCTCTTGTATCGGAAAAATTTCATCTCCCCAAATATGTATAAAAATCACATTCTTTTACCAATTTTTTTCTGTAGTCGAAGGTCTTGAACTATTGAAAATTTTAAATGCGTATTTAAATACGCAAACACAGAAAAAAATGTTACCAAAATATTACCAATTAAAAAGTTGATTGAAGTTGATTTTTTTTTTTTCAATTAATTAATTAATTGATGCAATGAACTTTTTAATCAAGATAAAGGGTGGTTAAATTTTCAAGGGCCGATGTTGATTTTGAATAAAACACAAACTATTTAGGAAATCATTGTAATTTTATTTTATTATGATATATTGGTATTACTCAAATATGTATGGAACAAAATATCGGCCAAATGGGCGCCGCGACCTCGGTGGCACACCTTCATCCGATGGTCCAAATTTTCGATGACGCTGAGGCATAATGGAAGTTCTATGCCGATAATGTGCCGAATTATCTCATCCTTCAGCTCTTGAATTGTTGCTGGCGTACACTTTTTCTTTCAAATAACCCCAAAGAAAAAAGTCCAACGGTGTCAAATCACATGATCTTGGCGGCCAATTGACATCGCCATTACGTGAGATAACACGGCCATTGAATTTGTTGCGCAAAAGAGCCATTGTTTCGTTAGCTGTGTGGCAGGTGGCACCGTCCTGCTGAAACCACATATCGTCCACATCCATATCTTCCAATTCGGGCCATAAAAAGTTCATTATCATCTCACGATAGTAAACACCATTCACAGTAACTGTCTGACCGGCCTCATTTTGGAAAAAATACGGCCCGATGATGCTACCAGCCCATAAACCGCACCAAACAGTCACTCTTTGTGGGTGTATTGGTTTTTCGACAATCACTCTTGGATTCTCATTCGCGCAAATGCGGCAATTCTGTTTATTGATGAATCAACTGAGGTGAAAATGTGCCTCATTACTGAAGATGATTTTGTTCGAAAATTGATCATCTACTGTTGCCATTTCTTGGAACCATTTAACACGTTGTTGGATTGTGTATCTCTCCCTGGTTAAAATTGAGTAATTCTGAAATAGAGAAATGTCAAATAAAATTCGGAAAAAAACTTGGCGTTTAGATGTGGTTCACATTCAACATCGGCCCTTACAATTTAACCACCCTTTAGAAAAATTAAGTTAATTAAGTCAATGATTGCAAATTTTTTGAATTTGTAATTAAAAAAATAATTGATAGCATACAATTATTTTTTTTTTCATCAAACTTTTTAATTGAAAATTTATTGGTAACAATCAATTGTTAAGCTCACTACCCTGATTTTACAGAACAAGTACAATTACTAATATAGTCAAGTGTGCTAAATTTCAATGAAATGGGTTCAGATTTAGATATAGCTCCCATATAAATCTTTCGCCCCAGAGTTTTACCCTGATTTGCTTGAAATTTTGCGCAAGGAGTACAATTAGTAGTATCCTCAAGTGTGCTTAATTTTATTGAAATCGGTTCAGATTCACATTTAGCTCCCATAAATATCTTTCGCCCGATTTACTCTAATATGACCACAGAGGCCAAAGTTCTAATCTGCTTCACGTGAAATTTTGTACAGGGAGTTCACTCAACATAGTTACAATGCGTGTAAAATTTGGTTGAAATCGGTTCAGATTTAGATATAGCTTCCATAAACATGTTTGTGGATCTTCAAAGTAGTGCGGGGTATAATATAGTCGGCCCCATCCGACGTAAGACTTATCTTAGTTGTTTGTTTTTTCATTATTATACCCTGCTCCACACTGTGGAACAGGGTATTATAAGTTAGTGCATAAGTTTGCAACACCCAGAAGCAGACGAGATAGACACATGGTGTCTTTGGCAAAAATGCTCAGGGTGGGCTCTTGAGTCGATATAGCGATGTTCGTCTGTGCGTGAACACATTTTTGTAATCAAAGTCTAGGTCGCAGTTTTAGTCCAATCAACTTCAAATTTGGCACAAGTATGTGTTTTGGCTCAGAATAGATCCCTATTGATTTTGGAATAAATCGGTTCAGATTTAGATATAGCTCCCATATATATACATTTCGCCCGATATGGACTTATATGGCCCCAGAAGCCAGAGTTTTACCCTAATTTACTTAAAATTTTGCATAAGAAGAACAATTAGTATAGTCAAGTGCGCCAAATTTTATTGAAATCGGTTCAGATTTAGATATAGCTCCCATATATATCTTTCGCCCGATATGGACTAATACGGTCCCAGAAGCCAGAGTTTTACCCCAATTTGGTTGAAATTTTGCACAGGGAGTAGAATTAGCATTGTAACTATGCGTGCCAAATTTTGTTGAAATCGGTTCAGATTTAGATATAGCTCCCATATATAGCTTTCGCCCGATTTACACTCATATGACCACAGAGGCTAATTTTTTGCTCCGATTTAGTTGAAATTTTGCACAGGGAGTACAATTAGCATTGTAGCCATGCGTGCAAAATTTGGTTGAAATCGGTTCAGATTTAGATATAGCTCCAATATATAGCATTCCGTCGATTTACACTCATATGACCACAGAGGCCAATTTTTTGGTCCGATTTAGTTGAAATTTTGCACAGGGAGTAGAATTAGCATTGCAGCTATGCGTGCCAAATTTGTTTGAAATCGTTTCAGATTTAGATATATATCCCATACATAGCTTTCGTCCGATTTACACTCATATGACCACAGAGGCCAATTTTTAACTCCGATTTAGTTGAAATTGTGCACAGAGAGTAGAATTGGCATTGTTTCTATGCGTGCCAAATTTGGTTGAAATCGGTTCAGATTTAGATATAGCACCCATATATATGTTTTTCTGATTTCGATAAAAATGGTCAAAATGCCAACATTTTCCTTGTAAAATCGCCACTACTTAGTCGAAAAGTTGTCAAAATGGCTCTAATTTTCCTAAACATCTAATACATATATATCGAGCGATAAATCATAAATAAACTTTTTCGAAGTTTCCTTAAAATTGCTTCTGATTTAAACGTTTCCCATATTTTTTTACTAACATTGTGTTCCACCCTAGTGCATTAGCCGACTTAAATTTTGAGTCTATAGATTTTGTAGAAGTCTATCAAATTCTTCCAGATCGAGTGATATTTAAATGTATGTATTTGGGACAAAACTTTATATATAGCCCCCAACACATTTGACGGATGTGATATGGTATCGAAAATTTAGATCTACAAAGTGGTGCAGGGTATAATATAGTCGGCACCGCCCGACTTTAGACTTTCCTTACTTGTTGAAAAAGTTGTTAATATGGTTTGGCTTGTTCGAAAACATCCCTCCAAGCTTTCGTTGCTCCCAATGGACTTAATTGTGGACTTAATAAGTTAGCCTAAATATCAGGCTGTCATTATACTAAACCTAACCCAAACTACGATCATTGCCTTGATTACCAATATGCTATTGATTTGCTGTGAAGAAGCTTCATTTTAAACCTTCCTCACTTGTTTGTGTTATTGGCTTATGATTAAAGCTAAAAGGTGGGTTAATATCATAATTTAACCAAATGATACTAAACTAACAACATTTCCCCAGCCTTCAATTTTTTTTTTGGTTTTTTGCCCATAAGCTAACACATTCGTTCTTATCTTTTGTCTTAATAATTTTTAATTTTATAAGTTACATTTCTAGCATATTTCATTTATTTCATATTTTCCTTTAAAATGGAATGATGAAGAAAATTCTAAATGAAATTAAAAGCAATGGACCTACTATAACGAACTTCTACGCAACTATACAACAGAAACCTTTTGTATATGTTTTTCTTATATTTCGTAACCAAAAGAAAAAACAAAAAATCAAAAAAACCAAACACACCTGAATCATCCTGATAAATGTATATGTCAATGTATGTGTGTATTCATAAACGCTTTATTTTGTATGAATGCAAGTAAGTAGCTATAGCATAGTTTCTTTCATGACAAACAACTTTATCTCACAAATATTTATACTTTCATCTATAGAGTAAGAGTTTGTTCAACAACTACTCCACCTCTCCCTGAATACTCTCACACACACATATAGTCTTTCTTTTGCTCTCGTTAACACTGCCATCCATCTTTTAGTATTGTAATGCATTGGGCCTTCTGGTCTTTTTATAGGTATGTGCACCCATTTGTCTTCACTTAGCATTTGTTGACTCTTTTTGACTTGATCCCCACAAGAGCCCATATAAAAATACCCATAATAATGGTTGCTAGGGTATCTGTACACACACACATACACATTTTTGTATGTATATAGCAAGAGTTATTAATATATAAATAAAAAGAAATTATTTCTAGACTATAAATAAATACCAAAGAAGTTTATTAATCGAACATTTTACTCTACGGAAAATAAAGCAGAGATATTGAGTACATCCGGAATTCAAATAAGAATGCATTACGGGGTCTTATATACATCATATATTGATGACAAAGCCAAATATATCTATGAATAGAAGAATATATCAACATATGTTTCATTACAGCCCCCCATCCAATTTTTATCGGTACACTTTTTTTTTGGCCGTCATATTTTTGAATTCGAATTATCTTTGAAAGCGGTACAAAATCTTACATTTTTAAAGAACGGGACGTTCATAATATAGCCCCCATATAAACTTATATTCAGATTTAACCATCGGATCTTCTTGGAATGGCAAACTTCATTCGATCCGATTGAAATTTTGTACGTGATGTTAGTATATACCCTCTAATATGCATGCAAGAATTTGTCCATATCGGTCCATAATTATGCATGGCCCCCATAGAAACCGAACCCCAAATTTGACCACCGAAGCCTCATGGAAGAGCAAATTTCATCCGATCTGGTTGAAATTTGGCTCTCTAATATTCATAGCCATTCATAATTATTTATAGAATCCTTGATTTATTTTGTTTCTTATTCGATCTTTTTTTGTAAATAAAATTCTATAATTTTGCCAAGCTCGAGATCTTATAGTTTTATTTTATACCCCGACCATAGGATAGGGGTATATTAACTTTATCATTCCGTTTGTAACACATCGAAATATTGCTGTAAGACCCCATAAAGTAAATATATTCTGGGTCGTGGTGAAATTCTGAGTCGATCTGAGCATGTCCGTCTATTGAAATCACGCTAACTTCCGAACGAAACAAGCTATCGACTTGAAACTTAGCACAAGTAGTTGTTATTTATGTCCACTTTTACGTATAGCCCCCATATAAACGGACCCCCAAATTTGGTTTGCAGACCCACTAAGAGAAGCAAATTTCATCCGATCCGGCTGAAATTTGGTACATGGTGTTAGTATATGGTCTCAAACAACCATACAAAAATTGGTCCACATCGGTCCATAATTATATATAGCCTCCATATAAACCGATCCTCCGATATGGCTTTCGGAGCCTCTAAGAGAAGCAAATTCCATCCGATCTTGCTGAAATTTGGTACATGGTGTTAGTATATGGTCTTTAACAATCATGCAAAAAGTGGTCTACATCGGTCCATAATTATATATAGCCCCCATATAAACGGACCCCCAAATTTGGCTTGCAGACTCACTAAGAGAATCAAATTTCATCCGATCCGGCTGAAATTTGGTACATGGTGTTAGTATATGGTCTCTAACAACCATGCAAAAATTGGTCCACATCGGTCCATAATTACATATAGCCCCCATATAAACCGATCACCAGATTTGACCTCCGGAGCCTCTTGGAAGACCAAAACTCATCTGATTCAGTTGATATTTGGTACGTGGTGTTAATATATGGCCTCAAACACCCATGCAAAAATTGGTCGAAATCGGTCCATAATTATATATAGACCCCATATAAACCGATCCCCAGATTTGGCTTGCGGAGCCTTTAAGAGAAGAAAATTTCATCCGATCCGGCTGAAATTTGGTACATGGTGTTAGTATATGGTCTCTAACAACCATGCAAAAATTGGTCCACATCGGTCCATAATTACATATAGCCCCCATATAAACCGATCACCAGATTTGACCTCCGGAGCCTCTTGGATGACCAAAACTCATCTGATTCAGTTGATATTTGGTACGTGGTGTTAATATATGGCCTCAAACACCCATGCAAAAATTGGTCGAAATCGGTCAATAATTATATATAGGCCCCATATAAACCGATCCCCAGATTTGACCTCCGGAGCCCCTTGGAAGAGCAAAATTCATCCGATTCGGTTGAAATTTGGTACGCGATTTTAGTATACGGTATCCAACAACCATGCAGGAATTGGTTCATATCAGTCCATAATTATATATAGCCCCCATATAAACCGATCCCCAGATTTGACCTCTTGTGCCTTATGGAGAAGCAAAATGCATCCGATCTGGTTGAAATTTGGTACGTGGTGGTAGTATATGATATTTAACAACCATGCCAAAAGTGGTCCATATCAGTCGATAATCATATATAGGCCCCATATAAATCGATCCCGAGATTTGGTTTTGGAGCCTCTTGGAGGAGCAAATTTCATCCGAGTCAGTTAAAAATAGCTACATTGTGCTAGTATATGGCCATTGACAACCATGCCTACCTAGGTCCATATCGGTCTATAGATATATATGGCCCTCACATAAATCGATCCCCAATCACACAAAATTTGGTCCATATCCAGATCATAATTCTATATAGCCCCGATATAAGCGACCCCCATATTTCAATTCTGGCTCCCTACGTACCGTGCAAAAGTCCATATCGATTCGTAATTATTTGTAGGCTTACCTATACATACCTTTTTAGTCTAATATATACCACGTATGGACTAACTCACAATTTAGAAAACGATTTATGATACCACAACCCAAGTATTTCGATTGTGGATGACAGTCTTTCGCAGAAGTTTCTACGCTATCCATGGTGGAGGGTACATAAGATTCGGCCTGGCCGAACTTACGGCCATATATACTTGTTTCAATTAATCCGTCCAAAAATATTTCAAGCTTGCCAAAAATATAGAATTTTATTTATTTGTAGAACATAAAAGGATTAAAAATTAAAGAGACATACATATGTATTTTTTCTGCCTTTATTTATCTTACATAGACCCCATATAGATTAACATACAATTAAGAAGATAATGTTAAGTAGGTTAAATATACCTTGTCATCGGTAACTGTTAACACAACTCAAATAATTCGAATGTGGATGACAACCTTCTACGCAATACATGGTGGAGAGTACTTAAGATTCGGCCTGGCCGAACTTAAGGCCGAAACACAATGAAAAAAAGCAGGCGTATGCTTTAGCTTTTTTCTTTATTTTAAAGCGGCTTCCTTTTTCCAACACACATAGAAAATCGTATTTGTCGCTTCATAAACAAACTTATACAAATCTGGAGCAAGAAATGTTTTTAACGTCAAAAGCAAAGCATCCTATAGAAGCCGGAAAAGTTAAAATTTATTTAACTTATTTCCACGCTTCGGCGTCAAGCTTATATTTACTGTGCGCACTCTCATATAATTATGAACGTTTCAACTTTTTTCGAAGCGAAGATTTAAGCTGCGTGTTCATTGTGTGTCGGCCTTTACTGCCGTATAAACGTGTTTCTTTTAAATAATAAAATATAAAAATTAAAGAATATAGTGCTTTACTTTGTAACATTACATATCAGCCAACCTGTAATATACGGTAGAAGCACGATCAATTTTCATTATTATTAAAAATTAACTATAAGAAATATTCATCTAGACCTCTTCTTATCATTCTCGGCTATGAATCACATCCTAACACGTTCTTCGGTTCACCCTATTATTTTTCGAACGGCAAATGTTGCTAAATGTTTATAGCAAATTCACTTCAAATGAAAACTTTTACCTTTTCAATTAAATTTTTTCTAACATACTGCATACTTTTCCGACTAAATAAATTTTAAAATCAAATTAAAACTCTCTCATATCTAATGAATGCTTTTTCATTTCAAATGAAACGTTCATCATATAAGATTAACATAAACTTGTTTATTCTTTTTAATATTTTTAAAAATTTTGTCAACATTTTATTTCTATAAAAAATTTTGTCAAAATTTTATTTCTAAAGAATTTTTTTTTCAAAATTATATGTAGTACCAAACAGGTCTTTTTGGGCTGAAGTATATCTATATACTTAATATTTCGGCAAGTCGGATAAAAATTGCGGTTTCTAGAAGCCAGAAAAGTTAAAACAGGAGATTGGTCTATATTACAGGTTTGCACATGGCACGAAATTGTCGTGACTCACGCGTGAGTCACGCTGATGGTAACGGCGTGAGTGTGCGTGATTAACCAACAAAATGTGGTGCGTGAGCGTGAGTCACGAAAATAATATCTTCGTGAGTGTGCATGGGTAACGAATTTCGGTAAAACACGCTCACGAAAATAATCTCTCTTACGATCATAAAATGCTTACGAGTCCAATTCATTTATAATTTTAGTGACATCCTAAATGTTAAAAGTTTCATAACGCTCACGATTTTAATCATACTCATAATTTTCAGTCAGGTTCTATAGGTAAATTACTCATAAAATTATTCGTGAGTCACGAGGTTTCTCGTGAGTCACGACATTTTTCGTGAGTCATGATATTTTTCGTGAGTCACGACATTTAAAAGATTTTCGTGCATGAGTACAAATTTTCTTGCGTGAGTAAAATATTACTCACGTGCACACCTCTAGTCAATAAGGGGGCTATACAAAAACATGGACCGATGCGCATCGCCTTCGGCACCCTTAAAATAGTACTAGATTTCTAATTTCAGGAAAATCGGATAAAAACTATATTTTTGAAGCCAAAAAGGTCAAATCTGTCTATATGGGGGCTATTCTGGAACATGGACTGATACATACCATATTTGGCACAACAACTTGTGATCCCAAAATACCTCAAGGTATAAACTTCCAGGAAAATCATATAAAAATTAGGGATACTAGGAGCCCAAGATGTTAAATCGGGGTGTCGGTTTATATGGGGGCTATATCAAAGCCTGAACCGATATATACAATCTTCGAAATTTTAGGATGAAAGCGGTATTATTGAAAGCTCTAGCGTAATTACAACAGACAGACGGACATATTTATAACGTCTTACAATGTCTTCTTGATCAAGAATATATATTTTTTATATAGTCGAAAATCGATATTTTTATGTGTTAAAGGGTGATACGGTCAAAATTTGGTCAAGGGAAAACGCGTGTAAATCGGTGAAATCGTTTATTTAAAAAATCAAATTAAATTTCTTTTTCAAGTTCAATTAGTATAAAATTCAGGAAAAATATTCAGTTAGGCTTTCGCTTTTCCAAATCCGAATTGCCGGGCCTCACGCTTGACACCTGCCAACAGATTTTGTACAGCCACCTTGTCCACCTTCTTCGCCGCAGAAAGCCAGTTTGCCTTGAACTGCTGCTCGTCCTTAGCAGTTTTTTGGTCTTCTTTAGGTTCCGCTTGACAATAGCCCAGTATTTCTCAATTGGGCGGAGCTCTGGCGTGTAGGGAGGGTTCTTGTCCTTGGGAACCACCTGCACGTTGTTGGCGGCGTACCACTCCATGGTCTTTTTACACAGTACGGAACAACCGTGTTTCTTCAGGAAAGGCAGCAGACGTTTATTCAAACACTCTTTCACGTAAATTTCTTGGTTGAAAGTCCCGGAAGATATGAAAATGCTGCTTTTCAAGCCACAGGTACAGATGGCTTGCCAAACCAGATATTTCTTTGCGAACTTTGACAGTTTTATGTGCTTGAAAATATCTGCTACCTTTCCCCTTCCTTTTGCCGTATAAAACTCCTGTCCCGGAAGCTGCTTGTAGTCGGCTTTGACGTAGGTTTCGTCGTCCATTACCACGCAGTCAAACTTCGTCAGCATCGTCGTGTACAGCCTCCGGGATCGCGCTTTGGCCGTCGTATTTTGTTTATCATCGCGCTTTGGAGTCACTACCTTCTTGTAAGTCGATAGTCCGGCTCGTGTTTTGGCTCGATGCACGGTTGTAGACGATACACCCAGCTTATTTGCGGCATCTCGGAGAGAGAGGTTAGGGTTTCGCTTGAAACTACCGGCAACTCTCTTTGTCGTCTCAGCGGCTTCCGGTTTTCGATTTCCCCCCGATCCAGACTTCCTGGCTGTCGACAAACGTTCCCCAAACACTTTAATTACATTTGTAACGGTTGATTTGGCAACTTTTAGCGATTTTGCCAGCTTTGCGTGCGAGTAGCTCGGATTTTCGCGATGCGCGAGCAAAATTTTGATACGCTGCTCTGAAGAGTGAATTCCAAAATCAAAATAGGAGCAACATTCTACACACACACACCTTCAACATGAGGGGTGTTCAGGTTTTTTAAATGCAAAATTGAAAGAAAGAAATACAAGTTTATATTGACCAAATTTTGACCGTATCACCCTTTACAAACGAAGTGGCAAACTTTCTATACAACCATCACCATTCTATGGTGGTGTAATTGATACCCCTTATTTTCAGTTCCGATAGATCGTACAGCTATTCTTTGAGTTCCAGGGGAGACGAAAAAGCCTCCCATGGTCTTAACCAACATACTTTTTACATAGATATTTTAACGGTGACTTTCTCAATTGACCAACATTTAGAGATTTCAACAAGGCTTTGTATATTAACACCAGCTTATTTTACGAGTATTCCACTTTTTCCAGTCACTCTCAATGACTATCATCCCTTTAGAACATTCATGCCATCCATGGCTGAAATGTTGCAGTATGTGATTTGTTGTACAGTTCTGGCTGGCGACTTAATAATCGAAGGATTTAACACCAACACGTAACAATGGGTACCATTGAAAGTCCATAGAAGTCCATGAATGCACTTGTATGCGCGCATACAAAGTGCTTTTAAATTGCATTTTTTTATTAAATATTTGTAAAGTGATTTCCATGAATATGCACATATGAATTTGACATTGAAAGTGTATCAATTTGATATGTACATATTAAATTTATTTGTAACAATTTTTTTTTGTTCTTTGCGAGAATTATACATTTTTCCATATATTCCACATAGTGCAGGTTGGCTTTTGCCAAGGTTACTGTGATTAATTCAAACTAAAGAGAAAATAAATGCCTTTGAAAACATGCCATTTTTTACCGTTTATTATTCTCAATTTGTTTTACAGGAAAAAATTAATTTCGAAAGAATCTTTAAATTCTAAAAATATTACAAATATTTAGCCACATATGCAAAGGTTTGCTCATGTCACGAGAAACAACATCAGATATAAAAGTTATAACAGTAAACCATTTTTTTCGAAAATATTTGAAGTTGATATTAAAAAAAAAACTAGGACCATTGGCGGAGCTAAGAAATTTGTCTTGGAGGGTAGTTAAACCTTCCCCCAACGCATTGACATTTTCGAACCACAAATTTTAAATGACAACAGTTGAAGTGATTATTAGTTGTGTTCATTTACCAACTACTAGTTACTACTTTTACTAGAAAACGTTTCTCAAACCCAAAAGTATAACTATTAAGCAGTTTTAAGAGAACAATGTCATCTCTCTTTAAAAATTGTTCTACTAGAAGTTATTCGACAAAAATGAAAATAAACTCTATAAAGTTTACAACTCAACTTTTGAACGGCATAGTTTTTGCTTTGTATTAAAATACATCATTATACCCTGCGCCACACTGTGGAACAGGGTATTATAAGTTAGTGCATATATTTGTAGCACCCAGAAGGAGACGAGATAGACACATGGTGTCTTTGGCAATAATGCTCAGGGTGGGTCCCTGAGTCGATTTAACCATGTCCGTCCGTCCGTCTGTCTGTCTGTGAACACATTTTTTTGATCAAAGTCTAGGTCGCAATTTAAGTCCAATCGCCTTCAAATTTGGCACATGTTCCTTATTTGGGTCAGAATAGAACCCTGTTGATTTTGGAAGAAATCGGTTCAGATTTAGATATAGCTCCCATATATATCTTTCGCCCGATATGCACTAATATGGACCCAGCAGCCAGAGTTTTATACCGATTTGCTTTAAATTTTGTAAAAACATAACACACGTATAGTCAAGTGTGCAAAATTTGATTGAAATCGGTTCAGATTTAGATATAGCTCCCATATATATCTTTCGCCCGATATGGACTTATATGGTCCCAGAAGCCAGATATTTTGCCGAATTTGCTTGAAATTTTGCACTAGGAGTACAATTAGTAGTATAGTCAAGTTTGCAGAATTTGATTAAAATCGGTTCAGATTTAGATATAGCTCCCATATATATCTTTCGCCCGATATGGACTAATATGGTCCCAAAAGCCAGAGATTTGGCCCAATTTGGTTGAAATTTTGCACAGGGAGTAGATTTAGCATTGTAGCTATGCGTGCCAAATTTGGTTGAAATCAATTCAGATTTAGATATAGTTCCCATATATATCTTTCGCCCGATATGCACTTATATGGACCCAGAAGCCAGAGTTTTATCCCGATTAGCTTGAAATTTTGCACAAGGAGTACAATAGGTAGTATAGTCACGTGTGCCAAATTTGATTGAAATCGGTTCAGATTTAGATATAGCTTCCATATATATTTTTCGCCCGATATGGACTTATATGGCCCCAGAAGCCAGAGTTTTGGCCCAATTTGGTTGAAATTTTGCACTAGGAGGGCAATTAGTAACATAGTCATGTGTGCCAAAATTGATTGAAATCGGTTCAGATTTAGATATAGCTCCCATATATATGTTTTTCTGATTTCGACAAAAATGGTCAAAATACCAACATTTTCCTTGTTAAATCGCCACTGCTTAGTCGAAAAGTTGTAAAAATGACTCTAATTTTCCTAAGCTTCTAATACATATTTATCGAGCGATAAATCATAAATAAACTTTTGCGAAGTTTCCTTAAAATATCTTCTGATTTAAATGTTTCGTAGTGCATTAGCCAACTTTAATTTTGAGTCTATAGATTTTGTAAAAGTCTATCAAATTCTGTCCAAATCGAGTGATATTTAAATGTATGTATTTGGGACAAACCTTTGTATATAGGACCCAACACATTTGACGGATGTGATATGGCATCGAAAATTTAGATCTACAAAGTAGTGCAGGGTATAATATAGTCGGCCCCGCCCGACTTTAGACTTTCCTTACTTGTTTTCCTCTAAATTTGCAGGTTTGTGGGTCCTAAAAGGTCCATGCACTGGTGTATAGGCGTTGACAGTTTGATGACCTCGGATGTATACAATTTTTTATTCCGCAAGTATGATCCACTGGATAGAACTGTAATCGCCTATAAAAATGATCGCCAGGTATGGGCCTTAAGATTTATTCTTTTGCAAAATTTTAATAAAGTGGGGTCGGTATTTTTTGCCTAGAAGAACAGTTTTAAAGTCGATTCTATATGTGACTTCTATGGACTCAGGGAGTCAAATCGGAAGAACGGTCTATAATGGCGACTAGATCAAAACATTTCCAATTTCAAGCAAATCGGATGAAAATTATAGATATCGGTCTACATGGAGGCTATATCTTAGACATTTACGGAATTATATCTAAGGAAATCATCAGAATAAGGACCAATATTTACTCTATGTGGATGATGTGAACTCTATGTGGATCTAAATCCCTGTATCGATATGGCTCATATTCAAACTTTACCTGCATAGAGAAAAAATGCTTTTTACGATCCCCATTACCTCTAAATATTTAATTTTAAGCAAACCGGATAAAAATTACAACTTCAATGTCCTCAAATGAAATTGGAAGTTCGGTCTATATGGGGGCTATATCGAAATATAAACATAAAATTTAGCCTAGATCTTAACAGATTTAAAAAAAAAATTCTTAAAATTATAAGCCATTACAAACGATTTATTTTTGTTCTCGCATTATCTTTATGGTATCGCATTATCAAATTACAAATTGCAAGAAAATCAAGGATTCAATTAAAACAAGTATAAACGGCTGTAAGTTCGGCCAGGCCGAATCTTATGTACCCTCCACCATGGATTGCGTAGAAACTTCTACGAAAAACTGTCATCCACAATCAAAACTTCTTAACATCGTTTTCTAAATTGTGAGTTAGTCCATACATGGTATATATTAGAAAAAAAGTTATGTATAGGTGAAATATGGGGGTCGCTTATATGGGGGCTATATAGAATTATGAACTTGATATGGACCAATTTTTGTGTGATTGGGGATCGATTTCTCTGAGGGCTATATATAACTATAGACCGATATGCACCTAGTAAGGCATGGTTGTTAATGGCCATATACTAGCACAATGTACCAAATTTCAACTGACTCGAATGAAATTTGATATAAATCCAAGAGGATTTAAAACCAAATCTCAGTATGGGTTTATATGGGGGCTATATATGATTATGGACTGATATGGACCACTTATGGCATGGTTGTTAAATATCATATACTACCACCACGTACCAAATTTCAACCAGATCGGATGAATTTTGCTTCTCCAAAAGGCACCGGAGGTCAAATCTGGGGATCGGTTTATATGGGGGCTATATATAATTATGGACTGATATGAACCAATTCCTGCATAGTTAGTGGATACCATATACTAACATCACGTACCAAATTTCAACCGAATAGGATGAATTTTGCTCTTCCAAGAGGCTCTGGAGGTCAAATCTGGTGATCGGTTTATATGGGGGCTATATATAATTATTGACCGATTTCGACCAATTTTGGCAAGGGTGTTTGAGGCCATATATTGACACCACGTACCAAATTTCAACTGAATCAGATGGATTTTGGTCGTCCAAGAGGCTCTGGAGGTCAAATCTGGTGATCGGTTTATATTGGGGCTATATATAATTATGGACCGATGTGGTCCAATTTTTGCATGGTCATTAGAGACCATATACTAACATCATGTACCAAATTTCAGCCGGATCGGATGAAATTTGCTTCTCTTAGAGTCTCCGCAAGCCAAATCGGGGGATCGGTTTATATGGGGGCTATATGTAATTATGGACCGAAGTGGACCAATTTTTGCAAGGTTGTTAGAGACCATATACTAACACCAATTTGCTTCTCTTAGAGCAATCGCAATCCAAATTTGGGGGTCCGTTTATATGGGGGCTATACGTAAAAGTGGACCGATATGGCCCATTTGCAATGCCGTCCGACTTACATCAATAACAACTACTTGTGAAAAGTTTCAAGTCGACAGCTTGTTTCGTTCGGAAGTTAGCGTGATTTCAACAGACGGACGGACGGACAGACATGCTCAGATCGACTCAGAATTTCACCACGACCTAGAATATATATACTTTATGGGGTCTTAGAGCAACATTTCGATGTGTTACAAACGGATTGACAAAGTTAATATACCTCCCATCCTATGGTGGAGGGTATAAAAATAATTAATAAAAGTAATCAAGTTAATTCAATGAATGAAGATCTTACAATTTTTAATTAAAAAATTCATTGATACATTTAATAATTTAATCAACATTGGAAGAACAAGTCATTTAAAACCAATGATGGAAAATATTAAATCAAGTAAAAAAAGTAATTAAAAATAGTTACGTAAAAAAAAATCAGTTGAGTTTTGTGATCAACGTCAGTTAAATTTTTTATTGTAACAACTAAAAAATTAATTGAAATTTGCTAACGAAATCAATTAATTTTTTAATCAAATAAATAATCATTTCCTGATTGACGACATTTCAATTAAAAGATTTATTGTATTGGATCTCGTGATTGAATCAAAACAAATATTTTTATGTGTATATAAAAACATGAACCGTTATATGCCACATTTGGCAAAACCTAAACCACCTCCAGATTCTAAATTTCAGCAAATCGGATTAAAACTGCGGCCACAATGCCCTCACAGAAGAAATATCACCAAAATTTTTGCATTTAAAACTTTAATTGAAATTTTAATAATTTAATTGGTTCAACAGGATTTTTTAATAGAAACAAAAATCAAAAAAAAAATTATTTGACTTTGGTGATTGATGCTATCATTTCTGCAATTGAAGATATTTCAATTAAAAATTTATTGGGTCAATTAAATGATTATTGATTGTGGTTTTGTTCTCAATTAGTCAAATCTAGAGATCGGTCCATATGGGGTATATGCGAAAACATAGACCGATATTAAAAACAAGTAAGGAAAGTCTAAAGTCGGGCGGGGCCGACTATATTATACTAGAGGTTTGCACGTGAGTAATATTTTACTCACGCTCACGCACACTCACGGCGGAAAAATCTTACTCACACACGCTCACGCACGATATGGTTTGGTAGGTGTCACGCTCACGCACACTCACGAAAAGAAAATTTGTAGTCACGCACACTCACGCACGAAAATGTCGTGACTCACGAAAAATACCGTGACTCACGAAAAATATCGTGACTCTGGAAAAATGTCGTGACTCACGAATATTTTTATGAGTAATTTACGTGTCTAAAAACATGAGCACGATATAAATCGAGAGAGTTTTTGAACTCTTGACATCCCAGGTGTCACTAAAATTGTAAATGAATTTAACTTTTAATCGTTTTATGTTAGTGAGCGGGATTATTTTCGTGAGCGTAATTCGTTACTCACCCACACTTACGAATAAATTATTTTCGTGACTCACGCTCACGCACGATATTTTGGTTTGTTAATCACGCTCACGCACACTCATGCCGTTGCCGTAAGCGTGACTCACGATTCACGCGTGAGTCACGAAAATTTTCGTGAATCACGACAATTTCGTGTCACGTGCACACCTCTATATTATACCCTGCACCACTTTGTAGATCTACATTTTCGATACCATATCACATCCGTCAAATGTGTTGGGGGCTATGGTTAGGTTAGGTTAAAGTGGCAGCCCGATTAAGATTCAGGCTCACTTAGACTATTCAGTCCATTGTGATACCACATTAACTAAAAGTACCTATTACATATGGGCACTTCTAGTTTTAACCGCTGAACCTTCTTGATTATTTTTCTTTGTTGAACCAACCAGATTGTTCCAAAAATATTAGCAGACTGCTTAAGTTAACGTTTTCCAGATCCGCCAGTAATCTGAAGCTATATGCTCCTAAAAGTTGCTTGCGCTTTACACAAAATGCAGGACACTCACACAAGAGGTGTTTAATTGATTCTTTTTCCTCCGCATCATGACAGCTCATACAATAGTCATTATACTTCGCGCCAATAGTTTTTGCAAAATCTCCTATCAGGCAGCGACCCGTTATAGCAGATATCAGGAGTGATATCTGACGTCTCGAGAACATTACCATATCTAGTGTGCGGTTTAAGTTGAAATGGGCCCATATTTGCTTGGTGTCGTTACAACCCTTGCAATTCTCCCATCGAACATTTGCCATCATAACAGCCTTCTCACGCAGCATGAGCTTGCAGGTAGCTTGGGGCATACCAACAAATTCTAGTTCCCCTGGAATATGTAAGGTAGTCCCTAGCCTTGCCAACTCATCCGCTTCGCAGTTCCCCGGTATATTCCTATGGCCAGGCACCCATATTAGGTGAATATTGTACTGCTCAGCCATCTCATTGAGAGATTTGCGGCAATCGATGGCCGTTTTCGAGTTGAGGAACACAGAGTCCAAGGATTTTATTGCAGGTTGACTGTCTGAGTATATATTAATGCCCACATTTTTTGGAACATTACTTCTCAGCCAATTCGCCACCTCTCTTATTGCTAATATTTCAGCCTGAAAAACACTACAGTGATCAGGTAATCTTTTCGCTATTCGAAGTTCCAGATCTTTAGAATATACTCCGAAACCCACTTGGCCATCCAATTTGGAGCCATCAGTGTAGAAATCTATATATCTTTTATTCCCCGGGGTCCGTGTACACCACGCCTCACTGTTGGGAATTAGAGTCTCAAACTTTTTGTCGAAAAGTGGACTCGCCAAAGTGTAATCCACTACGTTAGGCACATCTGGCATTATTTTGAGTACCGAACTGTGACCGTAACTTTTTTCCGACCACAGCGATAGCTCGCGCAACCGCACAGCCGTTGTTGCAGCTGACTGTTTGGCCAAAATGTCTAAAGGCAATAGATGCAGTATGACATTAAGGGAGTTTGTTCCTGTCTTGCTGAATGCACCTGAGATACACAAGCACGCCATACGCTGAACTTTGTCTAAACTTGTCGGCTGGTGAAGTGCCGGCCACCAGACTACAACACCATATAGCATTATAGGTCTAACCACTGCCGTGTATAGCCAATGTACAATTTTTGGTTTTAGTCCCCACTTTTTCCCTATTGCCTTTTTGCACGAGTATAAAGCTACCGTTGCTTTCCTCGCCCTTTCTTCAATATTAAGCTTAAAGTTCAGCTTCCTGTCCAAAATAACGCCAAGGTATTTTGCACACTCCCTAAAGGGAATTTCAATACCCCCTAAGGAAATGGGCCTAACCGTGGGAGTTTTGCGATCTTTGCAGTACATGACTAATTCTGTCTTTGCAGGATTTACCCCAAGACCATTGTCTTTCGCCCATTTCTCAGTCATCCGGAGGGCCCTCTGAATAATATCTCTGATTGTGGATGGGAATTTTCCCCTGACTGCCAGAGCCACATCATCTGCGTATGCCACCACTTTTATCCTTTCTTTTTCTAGAGTAACCAGAAGGCTATTTATAGCAACATTCCAAAGAAGAGGTGATAGGACTCCTCCTTGGGGAGTGCCTCTGTTCACATACCTTTGTATGTTTGCTTGTCCTAGTGTGGCTGAAATACGTCTCTTCATTAGCAGTTCGTCTAACAGCCTGAGTATACATGGATCAACATTCAGAGTTGTCAGTCCATTTAATATCGAGCTCGGATGGACATTATTGAACGCCCCTTCGATGTCTAGAAACGCCACGATTGTGTATTCTTTGACAGATAGTGAGCTTTCAATAAAGCTGACTAGTTCATGTAGTGCGGTCTCAGTAGACCTGCCCTTCGAGTATGCATGCTGTCGTTTCGAGAACAAACTTGAATCGATGCTAGTTCTAAGATAAATATCTATCATCCTCTCCAGAGTCTTAAGTAGGAATGAGGATAAGCTGATTGGTCGGAAATCCTTCGCCCTCGAGTGAGAGGCTTTTCCCGCTTTAGGTATGAAAACGACTTTTGTTTCCCTCCACTTTCCTGGGATATATGATAAGTTGATACATCCTTTATATATCACCGACAACCAGGGGATAATTTTGTCAGTTACAGCTTGTAACTCCGCCGGAGTAATTCCATCAGGTCCAGGGGATTTGAATGGTCCAAAGCTATTTAGCGCCCATCTTATTCTAGTTTCCGATACAATTTCCTCGACAGGAAACGACCGCTGAGCAACTGTGGCACCGCCAGTACATGGTTCAACCGTCTGATTTCCAGGAAAATGTGTGTCCAATAGTACCTCCAGCGTCTCCTTACTGGACGTTGTCCAATTGCCCTCCGATGTTTTAATGAAACCTGGAGCGGAGTTGGTGGATGCTAGAACCTTCCGTAGTCTGGAAGCCTCGGACGTATTCTCAATACTGCTGCAGTAAGCATTCCAAGAGTTATGCTGAGCCTTTCTCAGTTCTCGCTTGTATCCTCTCAGATTCTTCTTGTAAGCGTCCCAGTCCTCAGGGGCTCTGGTGGACTTTGCCTTGTTAAAGAGCTTCCTGCAGGATTTCCTCATATTACTTAATTCCGTAGACCACCATGGTGGTCGATGTTTCCCCCTTGGCTTTCCTCTAGGGCATGCAGCTTTCAGTGAGATGTTGAAGGCCTTAGTAATCCGCTCCACTGCGTGTTCGATATCTTGCACATTTCTCATATTTGTCTCTGTTATTTCCGGTATCATCATATTGAACGATTCCCTATACCTATTCCAGTCAGCTTTCCTAACATTTGGCGGAAATATGATCTTGGTGATATGAACATCAAATTTGAAACTGATGTAGCGATGATCTGAGAAGCTGTGTTCACTTAAAACCTGCCACTCAGATATCATTTCATTTAGTTCTTGCGAGGCCAAGGTGATGTCCAAAACCTCTTGCCTGTTTTTAGTGACAAAGGTTGGGACATCTCCCTTGTTGCAAACTACCAGATTAGTACGCAAAATAAACTCTATTAGCGACTCTCCCCTTGCATTAGTATCACTACTTCCCCATATACTATGATGTGCATTCGCATCGCATCCCATAATGAGTTTCGTCTTTGTTTTCAGTGACTCCTCCACTAAGGTCTTAACGGCATATGGAGGCATCTCCCTGTCATGTCCCATGTAGACCGAAGATACCCAATATTTGCATTTGGCTATTTCTAAACTTGCAACGACAGTGTCTGTATTGCACATTGAGGGAAGCAGAAACAAATTGAGCTCGTTTTTAGCAATTATACAGGCTCGATTTACATCATTACCAGTATACTGCAATAGTTTGAACCCCGGAGTACTTAATTCACATATTTTGTTTTTGTAAACATATGGTTCTTGAATAAGAACTATATCTATGTCCCCTTTCATCAGGAGAACTTTTAAGGCAGCACATGCAGCCTTACAATGATGAAGATTTATCTGGAGGATCCGTAGGACCATCGAGATTTTCAACAACCGTCACATCAGCCGCTTCAATCGAGTCATCAAGAATGTCCTCTTCAGAGATATCGGTGACTCTCGCAATAACCATAGGTTCAACTTTGGTGAGTTCTGAGGCAGTAGAAGCCTCCTCACGCATACGGTATCTATCCATGTCTTCAAATGTCTTGGTATCCCCCTCGACTTCGCAAGAGGATCCGCTTACTTCTGATTCAGACAGAGGCTTGTCCATTTCTGAATCCTTTAGCTGATCGTTTTTATACACCTTCATTTGGATATAATGAAAGCCATAACATACACGGCCCTGGGACTTTGCTAGATGTGGCAAAGACTGAGTGTTCAATATAAACACTGCATGCCGTCTTGGCCCATCCACTTCATCCAAACGGCCAACCTTCCAATCAGCTGTTGGAAGATCTGGATTGCATTGTTTCAGTCTATTTAAAATAGATTCAGGGTCAGGAGGGTTTGCAGGTATCCACGCATGTGCTCTTGGTCTAGCCGGTATGTCTTTCTTCTCGACTAACTCTAGAGCAGCTCCTTCCCAAACTTCACCAATTAGTATCAGAGCAGCTTTAAAACATTCTATAGACCTCTGGTCCTCAAATGCGACTAGCTTAAATCGTCCTTGATACCAACCAGCCTCTTGGTGTCGAGGATCTGGGCCGGGAAACTTTTCCAGCACCTGTGAGTAGACGCCAGACAAAGCATTCTCAATTTCCCACCATTTTTGCTTTGGAACCATACCGTCCAATGCTCCTTTATTTATGATAGCCATCACAAGGCTGTCTTTAGCAACTGAGGCAAACGATCGTTGATCCCTTTTGGAGGATGGCAGCTCATCCGGTGATCGTTCCCTTTTTCCAGCCTCAAGAATTCCTTGAGCCCATTTTAAGGAATCGCTTTGTTTAGCCGACAACGTGCTTGGGTCGACTGATCCTAATTTCTTTAGGATAAACAAAGCATTTCTGCGTTCTTTGAATCTCTTTCGTGAGGGATTACCTCCTTTTGATGCCGTTACCTTGGAAAAGGTCCGACTTGTCAAATTGTCGCCACCTGTCGACCCGTCTACAGGTCGACTAATTGGGCCTAACTCTTGGTCATTGCCCAAATTTATAACTTCAGTCGATACCCGTCCACTGGGCCCTGAAGTTAGCAACCCAGTGGATGTCTTTGAATTTCTCTGCATGGTGGCCTAATATCCCACCACACTTGAAATTCGTAGTAGGTACTTATTACGATGATTTTATCCGCTATTAAAAAAACACGTCCGTTCCGTTCGACGGTTGAGTTAATATATATCTATGGGGGCTATATATAAAGGTTTGTCCCAAATACATACATTTAAATATCACTCGATCTTGACCGAATTAGATAGACTTCTACAAAATCTATAGTCTCTAAAATTTAAGTCGGCTAATGCACTAGGGTGGAACACAATGTTAGTAAAAAAATATGGGAAACGTTTAAATCTTTTTATCAGAGATAAATAAAACACGTTTTTATAGTTGAACGATTTGAAAAAAAGTAATAATGAAATAATTTATTGACATATAAAAACAAATTTAATTCTCAAAGCATACATGTTTTGTTCGCACAAGTATATTTACAGCAGAGTTATTTTCAACACCCCCACTCGAACAAAACTTACAAAAAATCTAATCCCATTTGAATCGAACAAAATTGGTGTTTATTGGAAGGAACAGCCTTCGTTAAATTGTCAGCTACCATATCTTGGGTTTTCATACCAACAAATTGAACAATGTTCGACTCTCTTTTCTCACGTATAAAGTGATGGCGAACATCAATGTGCTTGGATCTTGCCAAATATTTACTGGTCGATGCAAGATGAATTGCACTTTGATTGTCACAGTAGATTACGGTAGCTTGTTCGTTGAACTTCGGATTAAGCTCTTTTTCCAAATTTCTTAACCATAAAATTTCTTGCACTGTAGCAGAAAGAGCCATATATTCGGCTTCAGTGGTTGACAAAGCTAGAGTAAACTGCCTATTGCTTGTTGATAGGGTATACTTGACATTTCCCTTAATTCGACGTCTGTTTTAGGAGACATTTCTTTTGAGAGTTTCGTATTTACATCTATAGGTGTTGAGGCAGGATTACAATTTTCCATATTAAACTTCTTTAACATCTCATCTATGTATTCCTCCTGGTCTAAATAAATATTACCATCTTTTCTTGTTATTCGAATGCCCAAACAATGCTTTGCTTCTCCCAAAAACTTCATCTTGAATTCTGTCAAGAGTTGAGATTTTAAATCCTCTAGGTAGGCTATCTCATTACTAGAAAGCAAAATATCATCAACGTAGATGGCCAATATTGTCATCGTTGCTCCTTTTCTGTGAATATAAATACAAGGGTCAACTTTAGATCTTATCAATCCAAATTTTTGTAATGCCTTGTCCAATTTTGTGTTCCATACTAAACTCGATTGTTTTAGGCCATACAAGGCTTTATTGAGTTTCAAAACCTGACCATCAGATTTCGCTTGAATACCTTCGGGAGTTTCAATATAAATATTTTCTTCTGGGCTCCCCTGTAGAAAAGCTGTCACTGCATCCATTTGTTGTATCACAAGATCATATTTTGCAGCCAAGGTCATTAAGAAACGGATTGACGTGTATCTTACCACTGGCGAATACGTTTCATCGTAATCTATGCCTTTCTTTTGTGTAAAACCCTTGGCTACCAATCTAGCCTTAAATCGTGTGTTGTTGCCAGGTTCCTTCTTCTTTTTGAATACCCACTTGGTCTTTATCACATTTACTCCATATGGCTTTTCTACAAAACTCCAAGTATCGTTTTCTTCAAGAGACTTTAACTCGCTCTTCCTGGCCTCTATCCATTTATCCTTTTCAGAACTTTTCATTGCATCTTCAATATTCACAGGCTCATCGTAAATATGTTGCTGCTCCGCGGCTAGGGCTTTTCGGTTTGCAATTCTTTCACTTCTCCGCGGACCGGCTGAAATATCATCATTGGAAAAAACATTTTCAATCTCATTTGGAATTTCTCTCGAATCCCCCACTTCATGTACATCTCCTGGCATTGATGTACATGATCCAAAATCACTCTGGTTGTCTGGGACATCAACGCTTTCTGCCCCCACTTCAATCAGATATGGTGGAATTTTTTCTTTCTCATTACTTTCATTTAATGAATTGGAATAATGAAAATCATGTTCATGGAATGTTACGTCGCGGCATACAAAAACTTCTTTGCGTTTCCAACTGTATACACGATAACCTTTTGACGTAGTTGAATATCCCACAAATATACATTTTTCGGATTTAGCGTCAACTTTTCGACGTTTTTGCTTAGGTATATGACACATCACCGTGCAACCAAAAATCCTAAAATGACTTACGTCAGGTTTGAACCCATACCACATTTCCTCCGGGGTTTTTCTTAGCATTTTGTGTGGCGATCGGTTTATTATGTAGCTGGCACAATTTACAGCTTCCGCCCAGAAAAATTTCGGCAAGTTAGCATCGGACATCATCGCTCGAGCTTTTTCCATCATCCTCATTTCATTCATCCTCTCGGCAAGTCCGTTTTGCTCTGGAGTATAGGGCACCGAAGTCTGGTGAACTATCCCACTTTTCTTTAACACAGACGCCATTTTTGAATTCAAATATTCCTTTCCGTTGTCGGTTCTTAAAATCTTAATGGACACTCCTGTATGATTTTCCACCTCGGCTTTAAATTCTATAAAACGATCGACAACTTCATCTTTTGTTTTCATAAAATACACCTTTACTTTACGTGTGTAATCGTCTACAAAAGTAACAAAGTAGATACTTCCTCTAATGGACTTTACTTCAAAAGGACCACACACATCTGAGTGTATAATATCGAAAACCTTAGACGCTCTGGTTCCTTCTGATGGGAAGCTAAGGCGATGTTGTTTGCCTTCGGCACATGATAAACAAGGTTCCATCGAATCACTTTTGATATTCACACCTTTTACATACCCTTTGGCTAGAAGTTTCATATTTTCCATTCCTAGGTGAGCAAACCTTCGATGCCAAATGTGCGTTGAATTCTGACTTGCCATATATGCGGTTTCTGTAGAAATAACATTCAATTTGTACAAAACATTGACTTGGATCCCAGTTGCTATGATTTCTTTGGACGAGTTTAATAAGCGACATCCAGATTTATCAAATACTACACTATTGTGATGATCAACGATTTTCTTTATGGACAAAAGATTCATTCCCAAATCTGGAACGTGAAGAACATCATGAATAGTTACAATTTCGTTACCTCTAGGAGTTGGTACTGTCACTTCCATATCACCCTTTCCTACCGCTTTCATAGTTGTATTGTTTGCTGTTTTTATTTCGCCATTGTAATCACAAATGCTTTTAAAATAATTTTGGTTTGCTGTCATATGATTTGTGGCTCCACTATCGATATACCACTCGTCTGTAAAAGATTCTGCTCTAAACGCTGCAAACATTGAACTTCCTTTATTTGCGAAATTCTTTTCCTTTAATTTCGAAGGGCACTCTGACGCAAAAAGACCTATGCCCCCACAATTGAAGCACTTTGACTTTGTCTTTTTATCTGACTTTGCATTTTTCTGTGATTTCGAATATTTCACGACTGAATGCTTACCCATATTTGACAACAATGCACTATTATATGACGAAGGCTCAAACTTGACATCCTGCAATAACTTCATTTTCACACCGTCTGCTGTTAGAGCATGGACTGTGCTTCCAATGGCCATGATCATTGGTTGGTATTCATTAGGAAGTCCTTTCAAGAGCAAACTTTCAACCCATTCGTCATTTACAACGAATCCAATTTCATTCAACTTTTGAACGGTTGATATAATTTTGTTTACATATTCTTCAATAGAAGAACATTCCACCAATTGTACAGAACATAATTGCTGTAACAAGCCGATTCTCCTGTCCAACCCACTATCTTGAAAAAGACTCTGCAATGCCTTCCAAACTTCAGCTGACGTGTTGCAATCTCGTACGTGCACATACAGACTCTTGTCAATTGCCAAAATGATTTTGCATCTTGCTTTGCGGTCCTTTTCGAGATCCAATGCTTCTTTATCACTTACAGGTTCAATGCATTTCCAAGCATCGTCCAGCTCTAGCTGCGTCTTCATCGCGAAACTCCAAGTCGACCAGTTCTCGGAGGCGACCAGTTTCTCCATTTGCTGAATTGCTCCCAGCGAATTCATTTTGACACGCGTTAGATGATACCGTTTGATAAAGATACTCTTGACCAGAAACGATTGTTACAAATATCCGTATCAATTATGGGCTGGGCCCATAACCTTTTAGCAGAGATAAATAAAACACGTTTTTATAGTTGAACGATTTGAAAAAAAGTAATAATGAAATAATTTATTGACATATAAAAACAAATTTAATTCTCAAAGCATACATGTTTTGTTCGCACAAGTATATTTACAGCAGAGTTATTTTCAACAAATCTGAAGCAATTTTAAGGAAACTTTGCAAAAGTTTATTTATGATGAATCGCTCGATATATATGTATTAGAAGTTTAGGAAAATTAGAGTCATTGTTACAACTTTTCGACTAAGCAGTGGCGATTTTACAAGGAAATTGTTGGTATTTTGACCATTTTTGTCGAAATCAGAAAAACATATATATGGGAGCTATATCTAAATTTGAACTGATTTCAAATTTGGTACAAACAATTGAAATGTTAATTCGAACGATACATATGGGAGATATATCTAAATCTGAACCGATTTCAACCAAATTTGGCACGCATAGTTACAATGGTAATTCTACTCCCTGTGCAAAATTTCAACTAATTCGGAGTTAAAAATTTGCCTCTGTGGTCATATGAGTGTAAATCGGGCGAAAGCTATATATGGGAGATATATCCAAATCTGAACCGATTTCAACCTAATTTGGCACGCATAGTTACAATGCTAATTCTACTCCCTGTGCAAAATTTCAACTAAATCGGTGTTAAAAATTGGCCTCTGTGGTCATATGAGTGTAAATCGGGCGAAAGCTATATATGGGAGATATATCCAAATCTGAACCGATTTCAACCAAATTTGGCACGCATAGTTACAATGCTAATTCTACTCCCTGTGAAAAATTTCAACTAAATCGGTGTTAAAAATTGGCCTCTGTGGGCAAATGAGTGTAAATCGAGCGAAAGCTATATATGGGAGCTATATCTAAATCTGAACCGATTTGACTGATATTTTGCAAGTTTTTCGAGACCAACAAAATATTCGGATGTACGAAATTTGAGGAAGATCGGTTGATATACACGCCAATTATGACCAGATCGGTGAAAAATATATATGGCAGCTATATCTAAATCTGAACCGATTTTTTCCAAAATCAATACGGATCGTCTTTGAGCCGAAACAGGACCCTATAGCAAATTTTAGGACAATCGCACTAAAACTGCGAGCTGTACTTTGCACACAAAAATACATCAACAGACAGACAGACAGGCGGACAGACAGACAGACAGACAGACAGACGGACATCGCTAAATCGACTTTAATTCTAAGCCGATCGGTATACTAAAAGATGGGTCTATGATTACTCCTTCTTGGCGTTACATACAAATGCACAAACTTATTATACCCTGTACCACAGTAGTGGTGAAGGGTATAAATATATATATGTGATTCTAAAATTGGGTCTTTGCCTAAAATTGGAAATCTAGAGATATTTTAAGGACCATACATAGGTGTACCGAATGTAGTGCGCATCGGTCCATGGTTTGATATAGCACCCATATAGACCAATCTCCGATTTGACGTCTTCAAAAACCGTAATTTTTATCCGATTTTCTTGAAACTAAAACCTAGAACAATTTTAGGACCACAAAGACCTACATCGATTTAATAACGGCGTCAAACCACATGATCTTGGCGGCCAATTGACATCGCCATTACGTGAGATAACACGGCCATTGAATTTGTTGCGCAAAAGAGCCATTGTTTCGTTAGCTGTGTGGCAAGTGGCACCGTCCTGCTGAAACCACATATCGTCCACATCCATATCTTCCAATTCGGGCCATAAAAAGTTCGTTATCATCTCACGATAGTGAACACCATTCACAGTAACTGCCTGACCGGCCTCATTTTGGAAAAAATACGGCCCAATGATGCCGCCAGCCCATAAACCGCACCAAACAGTCACTCTTTCTGGGTGCATTGGTTTTTCGACAATCACTCTTGGATTCTCATTCGACCAAATGCGGCAATTCCGTTTATTGACGAATCCACTGAGGTGAAAATGTGCCTCATCACTGAAGATGATTTTCTTCGAAAATTGATCATCCACTGTTGCTATTTCTTGGAACCATTTAACACGTTGTTGGATAGTGTATCTCTCAATGGTTCAAATTGAGGAAGTCTGAAATAGAGAAATGTCAAATAAAATTTGGAAAAAAAACTTGGCGTTTAGGTGTGGTTCACATTCAACATCGACCCTTACAATTTAACCACCCTTTATTTATCGGTTAATTTTTTTTTTGGAAAGCCTGCATATTGACCAATATCTCGGTTTCAAAATTTTGAGGAGATAAAAGGTCATCCAAATTATTCGAAACTGAATACTCAATCAAATAGTGTAGGTAAAAATCTACGGAATTTTTATATCAAATCTTCAGAATTTGTATTTCAAATCTACAGAATTTGTATTTCATTATTTTCTTGTTCGCTGACACGAGATATTTATGATTCCTCTTAAACTCGAATAAAAATTGTTCTTATAAATTAAACTTCGAGAAGCATATCATTTGAACAGATATTTTTGAGGTGGTACGTTTCTTAACTCCAACCGAAATGTTCTCAAGTAACCGAGAAAACTATTACATTTGGATCATGGTGCACAGAAAAAAAATATATTGTCGTGATGTCAAAGATTTCATGTCTTTACAATACGAATACAAATTTTGTTTAGCATAGAAGACGCATTTCTCTAATATTAATATTTTTTCCTTGTCTAAAAATCGATAAACTTTTCAATGAAGACGTATTGTCCTTATAATTACGTGATTTGACTTAAGAATGGGTATCATAACATGAAAGACAATTTTTTTGGGGTAAGGTTAACTTGCCCAGCAAAAAAAAAATTGGAAATTGTTCCACAAACATTTCTTTTAAAGCCCATCCCCCATCGAGTTTTTTCAACTTCCGATGCAGTCCTTTTGGACAAGTCCACAAACATTTCTTCTAAAGCGGATCTTGGGATCCCCCAATAATTTTTTCCACTTCCGATGCAGTCCTTTTGGACAAGTGCACAAACATTTCTTCTAAAGCGCATCTTGGGATCCCCCAATGATTTTTTTCTACTTCCGATGCAGTCCTTGTGGACAAGTATTAGAAAGAACGCAATCAGGCTATTTTAAGTGCAAATTTTGTACAATTACATTTTACAAAAAAGAGAAAACTAATAAAAAAAACTAAAAAATAGAAATTAATAAAAAAAGTAAAAAAATAATAAAAAAATAAATTTCATCCCGCTAGGATTTGAACCTGTGCCGTTTGACTTTTTCGCTTCCATGGAAGTTCTTTTGAGAAGGTTTTGCAAATTACGAGAATTTTTAATTTTTTTATTGATTTTTAATGGAAAAAATATGTTTATACGAAAATATATGCCAAAAATAAAAAATAAAAACGATGCATGACATAAAAAAAATTTAGAAAAATATTTGATAAAAAAAATTGCCGCTGGTGAGAGTTGAACCTGCGTTTCTTATTTTTTCGTTCATACTAATAAAGAACATCTCAAAAAGCAATTATAATGTTATTCCTTGGTGTCATATTACGATCATATCACAAACATTTGAATTGACCTTTCGACGCTTTATGTTCAATGGCGTTTATGGCTGAGTGTGCTAAGGAGTTCTGTTATGGTGCCAGCAAACCCAGGTTCAACCCCTGGTCGGAGCGAAAAAGTTTTTCAAATTGTAAAAATTAGATAATAGGAAAATAATTGTGTAATAAAACATATGGTTGAAAAAAAATTGTTTTTTTTTTCGCTTTTTAAATTTCTTCATTCAAATTAACTTCCAGGGCATAACTTCTAAAGCAATGCAAAGGATCCAAAAAGGGAGTACTTCCATCCTATGACAAGCCCATGTAAAATTCATTGGAGATGATCCAAGTTTGCACTACTTCCGGATCACAGATTGGGGATCCAAACTACTTTTTTGGAAGGTCTTTTTTTGCTGGGTGACTTTAAAAATTCAGAAAAGTTCTTTAAAATTAATGAAATTGTCTTTAAATTTGTTTTCTTTTTGCATCTTGACTACAAAGCAAAAAATTGTTCAAAAATATAACATGTTTTTTACTTGAAACATAGCATAATTTCTACTGGAAGTCGAGTCTGAATTTGGAAAATAAAGTCGTTAACTCGTTTTTAAAGGACTTTGATAGCATATGAAGAAAAAAGGTTAAAAAAAACGAAAAATTAACATTTGCTTCCTAGAAGCAAGTACACAAAACCCAAATTTAAAAAACAATTGTGTCTTAAAAGTATCCTTACTTGTATTCTCCGATTCTTTGGCTCGGAATCATTACCAAACTTTTAAAAGTAAAGACAAAATCTTTGGAACCAGACATGCTTTTTTTCAGTGTGGTAGGTATTTAAGATTCGGACCGGCTTATTTAACGCTTTATATACACACAAAAAATTTCACGAACATTTTTCCAATTAAAATTTTAATTGAGTTTTAAAAAATATTCAATAAAAATTTAATTGATTCAACAATTTTTTAATAGAAACAAAAATCAATCACAAAAATAATAGTATCAATTAATTTTTTAATTGGATCAATTAACTTTTTAATTGACCTTCAATTAATTTTTAATTGATACTATCATTTCTGTGATTGAAGACATTCCAATTAAAAATTAATTGGATCAATTAATATCGTGATTGAATCTGAAAAAAAATTTTTTGTGTGTACTTGTTCGTTATACCCTTTACCATAGTATGCACAAACTCGCCTTTTGTCGGCAGGCAGGTCAAATTCGTAGATGGGTTATAGCGGTATATGTTTCCACCGATTTGACTTCTGGTGCTTATAGACGCCGTGGAATTTCATTTTATGTTCATAAAGAGCTGTGTTCACGTTTCTTTATATATCGGTCCATATTATGATATAGCTCCCATAGGGACTGATTAAAATTATTTACTTCGATCTATTACCATCCTATCTATAAATCTACAGAATTAACATCTCTAATCTTACGAAAGACGAAATTTTAATTCGATTTCCTTGAACGCTTAGACAGAAATTTAAGAAGAAAATTTTACCAAACAAATAAATTTATTGTGTCAAAATTTTATTTCTTAGAAATTTTTCTTAAAATTGTATATATTTCGATGCATTACAAACGGAACGACAAACTTATTATAACCCCATCACCATCCTATATGGGTGCCTATAAAAAAAGTGTGGGAATGCAAACAAAAGTGATAAACATCACAAGTAACATTGAAATGAATTCAATGGCATATTCATTGATGTCGTGGAATACGCCCATGAATTTAATTAAATCGAATGTTTACAACTGCCAGAAATTTCAAATTAATTGCAATCTATAGGTTGATGTATGCACATGCACTTGTGTCCATCCTCCTAAAGTTTTTTTTTTTTTTTTTTTTTTGTTTAATAAATCCAATGAAACAATGATTTCCCAGGTGGTGTATGGGTGTTCGCATATCGATTATACGCCACCAAGGTCAACAAAATATGTTAAGCCCACTACTGGATATACATAGGTATCTATGGTATATAATAAATATGACTGGAGTTTTTAAAATAATTTCAGGGCTATCGAGCTGAAATTTTGCACAAACTCGTTTTTGATATAGCCCCCATGTAAACACTTCACCCGATTTTCTCGAAATATTAAATCTAGAGCTATATTAGGTCAAGAAAGATATGTGATAAATTTGGTATTTACCGGTCCACAGTGGTTACAAATCGCTTTTTGTTTGGGAATAATTCTACAACTTTTGAACAGATACAGTTATTCTTTGCGTCAAAGCGGAGGTCTTTTTCTCTCAGTTTGCACATGTATGGGACGCTAGTGGGTCCACGGGCTGACCTATAGGCATTGATAGTTGGTCACCTCAGGGTACGAAATTTTGTTTTAGCAGTCAAATCCACAAGTATGAACCGATTTTGATGATCTTTTGTGAATAGAACATGTAAAACCCTTCACTAACAAGTAAGGAAAGTCTAAAGTCGGGCGGGCCGACTATATTATACCCTGCACCACTTTGTAGATCTAAATTTTAGATACCATATCACATCCGTCAAATGTGCTGGGGGCTATATATAAAGGCTTGTCCCAAATACATACATTTAACTATCACTCGATCTGGACAGAATTTGATAGACTTCTACAAAATCTATAGACTTAAAATTTAAGTCGGCTAATGCACTAGGGTGGAACACAATGTTAGTAAAAAGATATGGGAAACATTTAAATCTGAAGCAATTTTAAGGAAACTTCGCAAAAATTTATTTATGATTTATCGCTCGATATATATGTATTAGAATTTTAGGAAATTAGAGTAATTTTTACAACTTTTCGACTAAGCAGTGGCGATTTTACAAGGAAAATGTTGGTATTTTGACCATTTTTGTCGAAATCAGAAAAACATATATATGGGAGCTATATCTAAATCTGAACCGATTTCAACCAAATTTGGCACACATAGCTACAATGCTAATTCAACTCCCTGTGCAAAAATTTCAACTAAATCGGTGTAAAAAATTGGCCTCTGTGGTCATATGAGTGTAAATCGGGCGAAAGCTATACATGGGAGAGATATCTAAATCTGAACCGATTTCAACCAAATTTGGCACGCATAGTTACAATGCTAATTCTACTCACTATGCAAAATTTCAACTAAATCGGAGAAAAAAATTGGCCTCTGTGGTCATACGAGTGTAAATCGGGCGAACGATATATATGGGAGCTATATCTAAATCTGAACCGATTTCAAAAAAATTTGGCACACTTGACTACACTACTAATTGTACTCCTAGTGCAAAATTTCAACTAAATTGGGTTGAAACTATGGCCTCTGGGACCATATTAGTCCATATCGGGCGAAAGATATATATGGGAGCTATATCTAAATCTGAACCGATTTCAAAAAAAATTTAGGACACTTGACTATAGTACTAATTGTTCTTCTTGTGCGAAATTTTAAGCAAATTAGGTTAAAACTCTGGCTTCTAAAACAAAATCAATAGGGTTCTATTCTGAGCCAAAACACATACTTGTGCCAAATTTGAAGTCGATTGGACTAAAACTGCGACCTAGACTTTGATTACAAAAATGTGTTCACGGACAGACGGACATGGCTATATAGGCTCAGGAGCCCACCCTGGGCATTTTTGCCAAAGACACCATGTGTCTATCTGGTCTCCTTCTGGGTGCTGCAAACATATGCACTAACTTATAATACCCTGTTCCACAGTGTGGCGCAGGGTATAAAAATTGCGTCCATATGCGAAGATTTGTGCGCCCCACAATTAATTTTTTTTTTATTGCAAAATTTTAGCAAAGTGTGATCAGTATTTTGAACTTAGAAGTTCTATTTTTGGGGCGGATCCTTGTGTTCTCAACTGCATTTTCTACATAATCATACGCACTTTAGAGAAAAAATATGTCTACCTATGTGCTTTAGATAAAAAGGTTATGGAATTTAAAAAAAAAAAAAAAAAAACAAATTTTTACCAATTTTTTCGGAAAAGGCACCTAGATTCATTTTGTCGTAACATTTTGGTTTTACTAAATTTTCCCCAATTGTTTGCTTGTTTCTTATAGAATACCAAATAATGATACGTTTTAAGCCCTTATCAAAGTTAAACTGTGGCTTCTGGGCCCATATAAGTGAAGTAACACGGCATTTTGTCACAATCTAATATGGCCACATTTTGATTTGCTCAAAATTTTGCGAGAAAAATTTAGTGGACATCGGTTCACATTTAGATATAGCCGACATACAAATCTTTCGCCCGAGTTAGACTCATATGGCATCCGGATATCTTTATTCGTTGCACTGACTTTGACAAAATTTTCTATAAAAATAACATTTTGACAATGTTTCCCAAAAAAATAAAATTTTGGTAGATTTTGGCTCGAGTGGCAACCATGAATATGAATCGATATGGACCAATTTTTGTGTGATTGGGGATCGGCTATATATAACTATAGACCGATATGGACCAATTTTGGCATGGATATTAGCGGCCTTATACTAACACCACGTTGCAAATTTCAACCGGATCGGAGGAATTTTGCTCCTCCAAGAAGCTCCGGAGGACAAATCTGGGAATCGATTTATATGGGGGCTATATATAATTATGGCCCGATATGGACCAATTCTTGCGTGTTTGTTAGAGATCACATTCTAACATAATGTTCCAAATTTCAACCGGATCGCTCCTCCAAGAAGCTCCGGAGGACAAATCTGGGAATCGATTTATATGGGGGCTATATATAATTATGGACCGATATGGACCAATTTTTGCATGGTCATTAGAGAACATATACCAACCCCACGTACCAAATTTCAGCCGGATCTGATGAAATATTCGTTTCTTAGAGGCTCCAAAAGCCAAATCGGGGGATCGGTTTATATGGGGGCTATATCTAATTATGGACCGATGTGGACCAATTTTTCCGTGGTCATTAGAGAACATATACCAATACCATGTACAAATTTCAACCGGATCGGATGAAATTTGGTTCTCTTAGAGGCTCCGCAAGCCAAATCGGGGGATCGGTTTATATGGGCGCTATATGTAATTATGGACCGATATAGACCAATTTTTGCATGGTTGTTAGAGACCATATACTAACACCATGTTCCAAATTTCAGCCAGATCGGATGAAATTTGCTTCTCTTAGATCAATCGCAAGCCAAATTTGGGGGTCCGTTTATATGGGGGCTATACGTAAAAGTGGATATGGCCCATTTGCCATACCGTCTAATCTACATCAATTACATCTACTTGTGCCAAGTTTCAAGTCGATAGCTTGTTTCGTTCGGAAGTTAGCGTGATTTCAACAGACGGACGGACGGACGGACATGCTCAGATCGACTCAGAATTCCACCACGACCCAGAATATATATACTTTATAGGGTCTTAGAGCAATATTTCGGTATGTTACAAACGGAATGACAAAGTTAATATACCACCATCCTATGATGGAGGGTATAAAAAGACGATTTGTTGAACGGTGTCTTAGATGTGAATTAAAAAACGTTGTCGTTTGTCAAATAAATATATATTTATACCCTTCACCACTACTGTGGTACAGGGTATAATAAGTTTGTGCATTTGTATGTAACGCCAAGAAGGAGTAATCATAGACCAACCTTTTAGTATTCGGATCGGCTTAGAATTAAATTCTGAGTCGATTTAGCAAAGTACAGCTCGCAGTTTTAGTCCGATTGTCCTAAAATTTGGTATAGGGTCCTGTTTCGGCTCAAAGACGATCCCTATTGATTTTGGAAAAAATCGGTTCAGATTTAGATATAGCTGCCATATATATTTTTCACCGATCTGGTCATAATTGGCGTGTATATCAACCGATCTTCCTCAAATTCCGTACATCCGAATATTTTATGAGTCTCGAAAAACTTGCAAAATATCAGCAAAATCGGTTCAGATTTACTGGTTTTGTAATTATTTATGATCTTTAATGCATTCTGCTACTTGACCTCAAATATTTTCCAAAATTCACAATTGTTATACCCTGCGCCACACTGTGGAACAGGGTATTATAAGTTAGTGCATATGTCTGCAACGAGATAGACACATAGTGTTTTTGGCAATAATGCTCAGGGTGGGTCCCTGATTCGATCTAGCCATGTCCGTCCGGTCTGTCTGTGAACACATTTTTGTGATCAAAGTCTAGGTCGCAGTTTTAGTCCAATAGACTTCACATTTGGCACAAGTTTCTGTTTTGGATCAGAATAACACCCTATTGATTTTGGAAGATGTCGGTTCTGATTTAGATATGACTCCCCGATATGCACTTATATGGCCGCAAAAATGCCAACATTTTACCCTAATTTGCTTGAAATTTGGCACAAGGAGAACTATTAGTACCATAGTCAAGTGTATGAAATTAAATTGAAATCGGTTCAGTTTTAGATATAGCTCAAGGAGAACACTTAGTACTGTAGTCAAGTACGCCTAATTTTGTTGATATCGGTTAAGATTTAGATATAGCTCCCATATATATCTATGCACTTGTGTCCATCCTCCTAAAGTTTTTATACCCTAAACCACATAGTGGTCAGGGTATAATAAGTTTGATCCGCCAAAATATTGATTTTAGACCCCATAAAATATATACCGATCGACTAGCGCTTGGTGTCTGTCCGTCCGTCTCTCCATGTATTTGTTGTTCACAGGATTCCGGTCGCAATTATTAACCGATTTTGATGAAATTTGGTACAGGGAGTTTTTTGGGCACAAGGACGAACGCTATTGAATTTGGAAGAAATCGGATCAAATTTAGATATAGCTCCTATATATATGTATCGCCCGATTTCGACAAATGGGGTCACGTTGCGCGTTTTTTCAAACGGATCGTCACCAAATTTGGCAAAAGGTAATCTTTTCCATCGCTCTTCAAGTCTGCAAAATTTCATCCAAATCAGTTCAGATTTAGATATAGCTCTCATATATATGTATCGCCCGATTTTCCCAAATTTGGCCACAAAACCTTTATTTATCAACCGATCTTACTCAAAGTTGGCTTAATATAATCTCCTATAGCACTAACTATATGTGAAAAAAATCATCGAAATCGGTTCAGATTTAGCTATAGCTCCCATATATATGTATAGCCCGATTATCCCAAATTTGGCCATAGAACCCTTATTTATCAACCGATCTTACCCAAATTTAGCTAAATGTAGTCTTCTATAGTACTAACTATATGTGCAAAAAATCATCGAAATCGGTTCAGATTTAGATATAGCTCCCATATATATGTCTATCCCGATTTTCCCAAATTTGGCCTTAGAACCCTTATTTATTAACCGATCTTACTAAAAGTTGGCTAGATCCAGTCCTCTATAGTACTAACTATATGTGCAAAATTTCATCGAAATCGGTTCAGATGTAGATATAGCTCCCATATATGTATCACCCGATTTTGCAAAATTCGCCCCTAATAACCTTATGTTTGACCATACAGGCCTCATTTCTTATGTATTTATTACCCACACTAATTTAACGATTTTCTCTTTTTTAAGGATTTTCTCTTTTTTAATAATGGGCTCAATATTAGTGGCATACTAGCTCCGTAGGCGCAATATCAAAACAACCAGTGTTGCTAGAAGTAGGGGAAATTCCCTATATGTAGGGTTTTTCTAATATTTAGCGTCTTGTAGGGACGTAGGGCCACAATGTAGGACATTTTCACTCAACACAATTTGTAAGAATTTTTACATTTTGGTGGCTCTAGAGGAGGAAATTATTAGCCGGCAAGGCTTGATCTTTAACAATGTGTGGTAAACTTTATTCCTGTAGAAAATTTTGTCAACATTTTATTTCTATAGAACATTTTGTCAAAATTGTATTTCTATAGAATTTTTTTCAAAATATTATTTCTATAAAAAATTTTCTCAAAATTTTATTTCTCTAGAATTTATTGTCAAAATTTTATTTCTATAGAAAAATTTCTCACAAATATTTGTTTATAGAAACTTTTTCCAAAATTTTATTTTTATAAAGATTTAACAAAAAAGATTACTTATTTGGGCAGAATTCTACCAACTGTGGCAACCGTGGTGGTAATACAAATTTATATTCTAAGTTATATACGTTACATATACATGTTTTAAGATAATAGAGTACTTAGAACCATTTTTGTTTTTGTAAAATTTTTAAAATTTAACTTAAAATATAGTAGAGAAAATTGTTTGGGAATGTACGGGAAAGTAGGGAACTTTTTTTGTCCTTGTAGGGTAAACCGAACATTTTCCCTGGCAACATTGACTATGAGCTATAGTCAGATTGACACAAAGCACCCATAGACATGTACCCCTTAATTTTCTTAAATATGCTACTGCGGTTTATCTTCCAGACCTATATGTTACCCCACAAATTCTTATGATTACTAATTCTGTAATGGTGGTTTAGGGTATGATATAGTCGGCCCCGCCCGACTTTCTACTGTACCTACTTGTTTTTTTAATAAATCCAATGAAACCATGATTTCCCAGGTGGTGTATGGGTGTTCGCATATCGATTATACGCCACCAAGGACAACAAAATATGTTAAGCCCACTACTGGATATAGGTATCTATGGTATATAATAAATATGACTGGAATTTTGAAAATAATATCAGGGCTATCGAGTTGAAATTTTGCACCAACTCGTTTTTGATATAGCCCCCATGTAAACACTTCACCCGATTTTCTCGAAATATTAAATCTAGAGCTACATTAGGTCATGAAAGATATGTGATAAATTTGGTATTTACCGGTCCACAGTGGTTACAAATAGCTTTTTGTTTGGGAATAATTCTACAACTTTTGAACAGATACAGTTATTCTTTGCGTCAAAGCGGAGGTCTTTTTCTCTCAGCTTGCACATGTATGGGACGCTAGTGGGCCCACGGGCTGACCTATAGGCGTTAAAAGTTGGTCACATCAGGGGTACGAAATTTTGTTTTAGCAGTCAATATCCCTATTGATTTTGGAAGGAGTCGGTTCTGATTTAGATATGACTCCCCGATATGCACTTATATGGCCGCAAAAGCCAGCGTTTTACCCTAATTTACTTGAAATTTGGCACAAGGAGAGCTATTAGTACCATAGTCAAGTGTATGAAATTAAATTGAAATCGGTTCAGTTTTAGATATAGCTCAAGGAGAACACTTAGTCAAGTACGCCTAATTTTGTTGATATTGGTTCAGATTTAGATATAGCTCCCATATATATCTATCGTCCGATATGCACTTATATGCCTCCAGAAGCCAGAGTTTCATCGTAATTTGCTTGACATTTTGCAAAAGGAGAGCAATTAGTACTATAGTCAAGTACGCCAAATTTTATTGAAAACGGTTCAGGTTTAGATATAGATATAGCTCTCATATATATCTTTCGCCCGATTTTCCGTAATATCCCACGGAGGTCAAAGTTGAGATCCGATGTTGTACAGGGAGTAGAATTTACATTGTAGCTATACATGTAAAATTTGGTTGAAATCAATTCAGATTTAGATATAGCTTCCATATAAATGTTTTTTTCGATTTGGGTAAAAATGACAAAATACCTACATTTTCCTTTCAAAATCGCCACTGCTAAGCCGAAAAGTTCTAAGAATTACTCCAATTTTCCTATAATTTCTAGTACACATCAATCAACTGATATATCATAAATACTTTTTCGCGAAGTTGCCTTAAAATTGTTGCAGATTTAAATGTTTCCCATATTTAAACCCTTCACAACTACTGTGGTACAGGGTATAATAAGTTTGTGCATTTGTATGTAACGCCAAGAAGGAAAAGCCTGAGACCCATCGTTTAGTATACCGATCGTCTTAGAATTAAATTCCGAGTCGATTTAACGATGTCCGTCTGTCTGTCTGTTCATGTAATTTTGTGCGCAAAGTACAAGTCGCAGTTTAAGTCCGATCGTCCTCAAATTTGGCATAGGGTCGTTTTTGAGACAAAGACAATCGCTATTGATTTTGGAAAAAATCGGTTCAGATTTAATTATAGCTGCCATATATATTTACCCCCTATCTGGCGTGTTTATCAACCGATGTTCTTCAAATTCAGTACATCCACATATTTTATGAGTCTCGAAAAACTTGCAAAATATTAGCCAAATCGGTTCAGATTTAGATATATCTTTCGTCCGATTTAGACTCATATTACCACAGAGGCCAAAGTTTACTACCGATTTTCGTGAAATTTTGCATAGAGAGTAGAATTGACATTCTACCAATGCTTGGTAAATTTCATTGAAATCGGTTCAGATTTAGATATAGCTCCCATATATATCTTTCGTCGGATTTGCACTTATATGGCCTCAACAGCCAGAGTTTTGCCGTTATTTGGTTCAAAGTTTGCACAAGAAGTACGTTTAATATTATCGGTAAGTGTACCAAATTTAGTTGAAATCGGTTCAGGTTTAGATATAGCTCCCATATATATGGGAGCACTGATATGGCTTCAAAAGCCATGACTTGCTTCAAGTTTTCCACAAGGAGTACGTTTAATAGTATCGGTAAGTGTACACAATTTGGCTGAAATCGTTTCAGATTTAGATATAGCTCCCATATATATCACTCGCCTGATTTACACTCAAATGACCACTGGGGCCAGACCTATACTCCAATTTACGTGAAATTTTGCAGAGATAGCAGAAATATTATTCTAACTATGCATATCACATTATATATAGCTCCCATATATATGTACACCAGAATTGGGAAAATATGGTAGACTATTTCATATTTTAGACCCATTTTCAATGGGTATTTCCTCCAATTGGCTGGATAGTTTTCACAGAGAATATATATTTAAGTGTGTCAAGTTTGATCTAATTTAGTTCAGATTTAGAAAACGCCTCCATATATTCATTTTTCCGGTTTATACAAATATGGCCACACTTTACACAAAATTCTGTGATGATTTCCCCATATCTTAGTCATATCCACACACTGTAATGCCAGAATTTCCACAGAACGGTTGAGTTTTAAATAAGGCTCCAAGTCGCCCGACTTGACCAAATAGTATATCACAACCAACACTTGACCACATATCTTGGCGAGATCTAACCAATATCCTTGTAAAATCGCCACTGATGGTGGCAAAAATTGTAAATATTACTAAAATTGTCCTATATCTCGAATACATATGTATCGTCTGATAAATCATAAATGCTCTTTTGTAAAATTGCACTAAAATTTCTCTCGCTTCATATGTCCCATATTTTTTTACTAGCATTGTGTTTCATCTCAGGGCGTTATCCGATTTAAATTTTAATTCTAGAAATTTTGTAGAAGTACAAAAAATTGTCTCCATGAAAAGTATTTGTATCTGGAAACGCAAACCTTTATATTGCTCCAAGCAAATTTGAAGTAGTTGAGATGGTAATATAAATGTTTGTCTACATAGTGGTGAAGGGTGTAATATAGTCGGCTCCGCCCGACTTTAGACTTTCCTTACTTGTTTTTTACTAACATTGTGTTCCACCCCTGGACTTTAGCCGACTAAAATTTTAGGTCTATAGGTTTTGTAGAAGTCTAACAGATGCTTGTCCAGTTCGGGTCAGATTAAAATATATGTATATGGGAACATAAGCCTTTATGTAGCACCCAACACATTTGACGGATTTGATATGGTATAAAAAATGTTGATCTAGAAAGTTGTGCAGAGTATAATATAGTTTTCCCGCACATTCTTGGAAGTGCTTTTAAAGTTGTGCCTTTAGAACAACTTCCATTCGCTGTCTACAGTATTTTGATGTAGGCCCCATATAGACCAATCTCCAAAAATCTATTAATTGATCTTTTATAGTGCCCAAAATGGACTAATCGAATTTTAGCGAAAAAGTCGAAAATCCAAGAATTACGACGTCAAAAATCAATTTTTTTAATAATTACGAAAGTCGAAGTCGACGTTTCCAATCAACCTTTTGATTCTTATAACAACTCCTACTACTATGAAAAAATAATTTCCTCCAGAACGAAAGTTTAGGTAAGGTTAAAGTGGCATCCCGATTAATTTTCAGGCTAATCTAGACTATTCAGTCCATTGTGATACCACATTCAACTAAAAGTACCTATTACATATGGGCCACTTCTGGTTTTAACCGCTGAACCTTCTCGATTATTTTCTTCTGTTGAATCAACCAGATTGTTCCAAAAACATTAGCAGACTACTTAAGTTAACGTTTTCCAGGTCCACCAGTAATCTAAAGCTATATGCCCCTAAAATTTGCTTACGCCTTACACAAACTGCAGGACACTCACACAAGAGATGTTTAATTGATTCCTTTTCCTCCGCATCATCACAGCTCATACAGTAGTCATTATACTTCGCGCCAATAGTTTTTGCAAAATAGACTATCAGGCAGCGACCCGTTATAGCAGATATCAGGAGTGATATCTGACGTCTCGAGAGCACTAGCATATAAGTTTAAATGGGGCCATATTTTCTTGGTGTCGTTACAGCCCTTGCAATTCTCCCGTCGAATATTTGCCATCATAACAGCCTTCTCTGGCAGTATGAGCTTGCAGGAAGCCAGGGGCATACCAACAGATTCTAGTTCCCCTGGAATATATAAGATAGTCCCTAGCCTTGCCAACTCATCCGCTTCGCAGTTCCCCGGTATGTTCCTACACAGAAAAAAATATCACCAAATTTTTTCCAATTAAAAAGTTAATTGAAGTTGAAAAAATTTTCAATTAATAAATTAATTGATACAATTAACTTTTTAATCATGATAGAAACATTAAGTTAATTAAGTCAATGATTGAAAATTTTAAAATTTTTAATTAAAAATTAATTGATACAATTAACTTTTTAATCAAATTCGGAAGACTAATTCAGTAAAAAATTGCTTATTTTTTAATTTTTAATTAAAAATATATTTCAAACAATCATTTGTTAATCGAAATAAAAACTCTAAGCCAATTCAGAAAGTAATTACAAAAAGTTAACTTTTTCAATTAATAAATTAATTGAGTTTTGCAATCAACATCAATTAAATTTTTAATTGAATCAATCAAAAAATTAATTGAAATTTGCTGAAAAACTCAATTAATTTTTTAATCAAGAATTTTTTCTATGCCCAATTAAAACTGTGATTGATACTATCATTTTCGTGATTGAAGACATTTCAATTAAAAAATTAATTGGATCAATTAATTTGGTGATTGAATCAGAAAAAAATTTTTTTGTGTGTATGGTCAGGCACCCATATTAGGTGAATATTGTGTTGCTCAGCCATCTCATTGAGAGATTTGCAGCAGTAGATGGCCGTTTTCGAGTTAAGGAACACAGAGTCCAAGGATTTTATTGCAGGTTGACTGTCTGAGTATATATTAATGCCAACATATTTTGGAACATTACTTCGCAGCCAATTCGCCAACTCTCTTATTACAATATTTCAGCCTGAAAAAAACCTACAGTGATTAGGTATTCTTTTCGCTATTCGAAGTTCCAGATCTTTAGAATACACTCTGAAACCCACTAGTCCATCCAATTTTGAGCCATCAGTGTAGAAATCTATATATCTGTTATTCCCCGGGGTCTGTGTACATCACGCCTCACTGTTGGGAAGTAGAGCTTCAAACTTTTTGTCGAAAAGTGGTTTCGCCAAAGTATAATCCACTACGTTAGGCACATCTGGCATTATTTTGAGGACTGAACTGTGACCGTGAATTTTTTCCGACCACATCTATAGCTCGCGCAACCGCACAGCCGTTGTTCCAGCTGACTGTTTGTCTAAAGGTAATAGATGCAGCATGACATTAAAGGAATCTGTTCCTGTCTTACTGAATGTGCCTGAGATACACAAGCATGCCATACGCTGGACTTTATCTAAACTTGTCGGCTGGTGAAGTGCCGGCCACCAGACTACAACACCACATAGCATTATAGGTCAAACCACTGCCACTGTGTATAGCCAATGCACAATTTTTGGTTTTAGTCCCCACTTTTTTCCTATTGCTTTTTGCAAGAGTACAAAGCTACCATTTCAATACCCCCTAAGGAAATGGGCCTAACCGTGGTAGTTTTGCAATCTTTGCAGTACATGACTAGTTCTGTCTTTGCAGGATTTACCCCAAGACCATTATCTTTCGCCCATTTCTCAGTCATCCGGAGGGCTCTCTGTATAATATCTCTGATTGTGTATGGGAATTTTCTCCTGACTGCTAGCGCCACATCATCTGCGTACGCCACAACTTTTATCCTTTCTTTTTTTTTTAGGGAAACCAGAAGGTTGTTTATAGCAACATTCCAAAGAAGAGATGATAGAACTCCTCCTTTGGAGTGCCTCTGTTCACATACCTTTGTATGTTTGCTTGTCCTAGTGTGGCTGAAATACGTCTCTTCATTAGAAGTTCGTCTAACAGCCAAGTATACATGTATCAACATTCAGAGCTGTCATATCGAGCTCGGATAGATATTATTGAACGCTCCTTCGATGTCTAGAAACGCCATGATTGTGTATTCTTTGACAGATAGCGAGCTTCAATAAAGCTTACTAGTTCCTGTAATGCTGTCTCAGTAGACCTGCCCTTCGAGTATGCATGCTGTCGTTTCAAGAGCTAACATGAATCGACGCTAGTCCTTTGATAAATATCTATCATCCTCTCCAGAAGATGAGGAATGAGGATAAGCTGATTGGTCGGAAATTCTTCGCACTCGCGTGAGTGGCTTTCCCACTTTTGGCATGAAAACGACTTTTGTTTCCCTCTACTTTCCTGGAATAAATGCTAAGTTGATACATCCTATATACCAGGGGATTTACCAGGGGATTTGAGTGGTCCAAAGCTATTAAACGCCCATTTTATTCTAGATTCCGATACAATTTTCTCGACAGGAAACGACCGCTGAGTCCCTGTGGCACCGCCAGAACATGGTTCAACCGTCTTATTTCCAGGAAAATGTGTGTCCAATAGTACCTCCAGCTTATCCTCACTGGACGTTGTCCAATTGCCCTCCGATGTTTTAATGAAACCTGGAGCGGAGTTCTTGGATGCTAGTACCTTCCGTAGTCTGGAAGCCTTGGACGTATTCTCAATACTGCTGCAGTAATCTTTCTCAGTTCTCGCTTGTAGCCTCTCAGATTCTTCCTGCTTCCTGCAGGATTTCCTCATATTACTTAACTCCGTAGACCACCATGGTGATCGATTTCCCCCCGTGGCTTCTCTCTAGGGCATGCAGCTTTCAGTGAGATGTTGAAGGCCTTAGTAATGCTGTCCACTGCGTGTTCGATATCTTGCACAGTGCTCATATTTGTCTCTGGTATTTTTGGTATCATCATATGGAACGATTTCCTATACCTATATACCAATCAGCTTTCCAAACATTTGGCGGGAATATGGTCTTGGTTGTGTGAACATCAAATTTGAAACTGATGTAGCGCAGATATGGTCTGTATCAAGCTTTTTTAGGTTTGCGTAAACGTCACATACGCGTCGTAAATGTAGAAAAAGTAGTAAACGTCGCAAACTCTAAATACTTTAGTCTCTTCAGCTAGGCAGCGAATGATATCCAAGATGATGATATGTGCGACGAAGTTTCAATTCGCAGGAAGGTTCATAAAGTTATTAACGAGGTTAAAAAACGTGAGAATAGATTTATTTCCATTCGAGATTCCAAGCCAAAATTACTATGAACTACTTGATGGTACAGTAAACGTGACATTATGGACTACGCAAACCAAAAATAGTTGCGAATAAGAAATATAAGAGAGATGAAGTTGCGAATGGGAGATGTAAAACTACTAGAGTTTTGAATAAATACAATATAAGGCATTTTTGCATCCCTTTTATCGTGGAGCCAAACTAAATTAAATTGAGAAATATTCACAATTGGCGGAAATATGGTCTTGGTAGTATGAACATCAAATCTGAAACTGATGTAGCGATGATATGAGAAGCCATGTTCACTTAAAACCTTAAAACCTGAGGCCAAGGTGACGTCCAAAACCTCTTGCCTGTTTTTAGTAACAAAGTTTGGGGCATCTCCCTTATTGCAAACTACCAAATTAGTATTCAAAATAAACTCTTGGAGTGACTCTCCTCTTGTATTAATGTCACCACTTCCCCATATACTATGATGTGCATTTGCATCGCATCCCATAATGAGTTTTGTCTTTGTTTTCAATGACTCTTCAACTAAGGTGTTAACGGCACATGGAGGCATCTCCCTATCATGTCCCATGTAGACCGAAGATACCCAATATTTGCATTTGGCTATTTCTAAACTGGCAACGACAGTGTCATTATTGAACATTGAAGCCAGCAGAAACAAGTTGAGCTCGTTTTTAGCAATTATACAGGCTCGATTTACATCATTACCGGTATACTGCAACAGTTTGAACCTTGTACTTAATTCATATATTTTGTTTCTTTGAACATATGGTTCTGGAGTAAGAACTATATCTATGTCCCATTTCATCAGGAGAACTTTTAAGGCAGCACATGCAGCCTTACAATGGTGAAGATTTATATGGAGGATCCGTAGAATCATTGAGATTTTCAACAACCGTCACATCAACCGTTTCAATCGAGTCCTCTTCAGAGATCTCAGTGACTCTCGCAATAACCATAGGTTCAACTTTGGTGAGTCTTGAGGCAGTAGAAATATCCTCTCGCATACGGAGTATATCCATGTGTGCATCTTTGGTATCTCCCTCGACTTCGCAAGAGGATCCGCCTATTTCTGATTCAGACAGAGGCTTGTCCATTTCCGAATCCTTTAGCTGATCGTTTTTATATACCTTCATTTGGATACAATGAAAGCCATAACATACACGGCCCTGGGACTTTGCTATATGTGGCAATGACTGAGTGTTCAAAATAAATCCAAACGGATAACCTTTCAGTCTATTCAAAATAGATTCAGGGTCAAGAGGGTTTGCAGGTATCCACGCATGTGCTCTTGGTCTAGCCGATATCTCTTTCTTCTTTACTAACTGTAGAGCAGCTCCTTTCCAAACTTCACCAATTAGTATCAAAGCAGCTTTAAACAATTCTATAGACTTCTGGTCCTCAAGTGCGACTAGCTTGATATTTACCACCCAGCCTCTTGGTGTGGAGGATCTGGGACGGGAAACTTTTCCAGCACCTGTGAGTAGACGCCAGACAAAACATTCTCAATTTTCCTCCTTTTTGCTTTGGAACCATAACGTCCAATGATCCTTTATTAATTATATCCATCAAACGGCTGTCTTTAGCAACTGAGGCAAACGATCTTTGATCCCTTTTGGAAGATGGCAGCTCATCCGGTGATCGTTTCCTTTTTCCTTGTCTATGTCTTTCTTCTCGACTAACTGTAGAGCAGCTCCTTTCCAAACTTCACCAATTCAAAGCGGCTTTAAAACATTCTATAGACTTCTGGTCCTCAAATGCGACTAGCTTAAATCGTCCTTGATACCAACCAGCCTCTTGGTGTCGAGGATCTGGGCCGGGAAACTTTTCCAGCACCTGTGAGTAGACGCCAGACAAAGCATTCTCAATTTCCCCCCATTTTTGGTTTAGAACCATAACGTCAAATGCTCCTTTTTAATGATAGCCATCACAAGGCTGTCTTAAGCAACTGAGGCAACCGATCTTTGATCCCTTTTGGAGGATGGCAGCTCATCCGGTGATCGTTCCCTTTTTCCAGCCTCAAGAATTCCTTGAGCCCATTTTAAGGAATCGCTTTGTTTAGCCGACAACGTGCTTGGGTCGACTGATCCTAATTTCTTTAGGATAAACAAAGAATTTCTGCGTTCCTTAAATCTCTTTCGTGAGGGATTAACTCCTTTTGATGTCGTTACCTTAGAAAAGGTTCGACTTGTCAAAGTGTCGCCACCTGTCGACCCGTCTACAGGTCGACTAATTGGGCCTAACTCTGGGTCATTGCCCAAATTTATAACTCCAGTCGATACCCGTCCATTGGGCCCTGAAGTTAGCAACCCAGTGGATGACTTTGAATTTCGTTGCATGGTGGCTTAATATAGGTACTTATTACGATGAGTCAATCCGCTATTACAAAAACACGTCCGTTCCGTTCGACGGTTGAATGACGAATTCAACGAAAGTTTAGACAAACGAAATTCTGCTCTCTTATAAAATGTTTTCTTTAAGAGCACATAACTCCTTATTTATGACAAACGAAGCAACGATAATCTCTCATCTTCTTATGTGCGTTTAAAGAAGTTTTCTTTCAGTCAAAAGAAAACACGACTAATGTACGCGTTAGAATTGTTGTTGTATCCTGGAAACCAGTTTCTGTTAATCGTCATATGTTGTAGTTGACTGTAGAAACAATAAGCATTGTTCGACTGTTCACCACTTAGGTGAATTCTAACAAATTAGCTTTCTAAAAATAAATTTCGTGTTGTTGCATTACTATGTAACAAAACGAAATAAAAATAAGATTAAGGGACTTGTAAGTTATATGAAAAGATGATGTACAGTGGGAGAAAAAGATGATTCAATTTGTAAGAGGAAATTTCCCAAATGTTTTCTCCATAAGGAGTTAGCATAAAAGGCCCAAAATTGAGTTATCTCTCCCAGCCAGATCTATACTAAAAGGCTGTGGAAAGGTTCATTCGCCCGAACCGAAACATGTACAGTCCAGGCGTGTATAGATTGGTATCTGGCGTTTTCTTTTCAATGGCTCTATTAACCATGTTCCTTAATCTATATCTGTCCATAAAGCTCGAAAAATAATTGTATAATTAAAAGAAAACTTCGCTGGTCTTAAATTTCGTTCCTCAGTAAAGAAAACTCTTCTATCAGGGTATAAACCAAATTTTTGATCTTATTTGCATATCCTCATCCATACAAATTTAATTGCCTCAAAAAAAAAAAAATACTATATAGAAAATCAAAATTGTGGGTGTTTCAGAGTCTCTTACAACCGTTATCTGTATTGTACATGTGTATATGTATGTATGTGGGAATTGTAGAATTTCCTTTAGTACTTGCCTTCAGCCCATAACACTTTTCTCATCTTCTCCCTCTCTCGTACACCCTGTATTTCCTTTTGTGCAGTTTTCAATAGAAATGTTTGCTTGTTTAAGTGTTGCACACAAAAAAAACGACCACTTCCTTTGGTTGTGATTTACAATGATAGCCATGATTACGATAATAGACTCTTTGTAGCGACACGAAACTACCTTTACATCACCTAACACAAAGCATGTCTTTCAATCTCAGTATGATTTTTATGGTTATTCTATTTGTTCTATGTGTTGTTGTTGTTGTTGTAGTTACCCATTGTTGTGTATTAATAAGTATAAAAAATTCATTTTTTCTCACATTATTCTATCTAGTTGTTGTTTCACCTAAAACGAAATGAGATTTTTTAATAATAGCACCCAATACTTCGACACCCATCAAACACTTAAACCGCCTAATAACACAAATGTATACCCAATTAATACTCTATGAAAAGTTTATGATATTGATTATTTTTATTACTAAATATTTCTCTTTTAAAACTTTTTTGGTTTTTATAATAAGCTTAAATTAATTTAAACAAAAAAAACAAAGGTTCTTACATTAAAAAATTTTAAATTATTCCAAAAATATTTACCAATATGTAATTATTACAGCTACGAGTATTATAGATATTTAACAACAGCACTTGTACTTTTTTGAGTCTAAAGTTTTTTTTTTTTATACCCTCCATCATAGGATGGGGGTATATTAACTTTGTCATTCCGTTTGTAACACATCGAAATATTGCTCTAAAGGGTGATACGGTCAAAATTTGGTCAATATAAACTTGACGTATTTCTTTCAATTTTGCATTAAAAAAACCTGAACACCCCTCATTTTGAAGGTGTGTGAGTGTAGAATGTTGCTCCTATTGATTTTGGAATTCACTCTTCAGTTGTCAAAATGCCGTCCAAAGCAAGAAGAGCAGCGTATCAAAATTTTGCTCGCGCATCGCGAAAATCCGAGCTACTCGCACGCAAAGCTGGCAAAATCGCTAAAAGTTGCCAAACCAACCCTTACAAATGTAATTAAAGTGTTTGGAGAACGTTTGTCGACAGCCAGAAAGTCTGGATCGGGGGGAAATCGAAAACCGGAATCCGCTGAGACGACAAAGAGAGTTGCCGGTAGTTTCAAGCGAAACCCTAACATCTCTCTCCGAGATGCCGCAAATAAGCTGGGTGTATCGTCTACAACCGTGCATCGAGCCAAAAAACGAGCCGGACTATCGACTTACAAGAAGGTAGTGACTCCAAATCGCGATGATAAACAAAATACGATGGCCAAAGCGCGATCCCGGAGGCTGTACACGACGATGCTGACGAAGTTTGACAGCGTGGTAATGGACGACGAAACCTACGTCAAAGCCGACTACAAGCAGCTTCCGGGACAGGAGTTTTATACGGCAAAAGGAAGGGGAAAGGTAGCAGATATTTTCAAGCACATAAAACTGTCAAAGTTCGCAAAGAAATATCTGGTTTGGCAAGCCATCTGTACCTATGGCTTGAAAAGCAGCATTTTCATAGCTTCCGGGACTGTCAACCAAGAAATTTACGTGAAAGAGTATTTGAATAAACGTCTGCTGCCTTTCCTGAAGAAACACGGTTGTTCCGTACTGTTTTGGCTGGATTTGGCATCTTGTCATTACGGTAAAAAGGCCATGGAGTGGTACGCCGCCAACAACGTGCAGGTGGTTCCCAAGGACAAGAACCCTCCCAACACGCCAGAGCTCCGCCCAATTGAGAAATGCTGGGCTATTGTCAAGCGGAACCTAAAGGAGACCAAAAAAAACTGCTAAGAACGAGCAGCAGTTCAAGGCAAACTGGCTTTCTGCGGCGAAGAAGGTGGACAAGGTGGCTGTACAAAATCTGATGGCAGGTGTCAAGCGTGAGGCCCGGCAATTCGGATTTGGAAAAGCGAAATCCTAAGTGAATATTTTTCCTGAATTTTGTACTAATTGAACTTGAAAAAGAAATTGAATTTGATTTTTTAAATAAACGATTTCACCGATTTACACGCGTTTTCCCTTGACCAAATTTTTACCGTATCACCCTTTAAGACCCCATAAAGTATATATTCTGGGTCGTGGTGAAATTCTGAGTCGATCTAAGCATGTCCGTCCGTCCGTCTGTTGAAATCACGCAAACTTCCGAACGAAACAAGCTATCGACTTGAAACTTGGCACAAGTAGTTGTTATTGATGTAGGTCGGATGGTATTGAAAATGGGCCATATCGGTCCACTTTTACGTATAGCCCCCATATAAAGGGACCCCCAGATTTGGCTTGTAGAGCCTCTAACAGAAGCATATTTCATCCGATCCGGCTGAAATTTGGTATATGGTGTTGGTATATAGTCTCTAACAACCATGCAAAAATTGGTCCATATCGGTCCACATTTACGTATAGCCCCCATATAAACGGACCCCCAAATTTGGCTTGCGATTGCTCTAAGAGAAGCAAATTTCATCCGATTCGGCTGAAATTTGGTACATGCTGTTAGTATATGGTCTCTACTAACCATGCAAAAATTGGTCCACATCGGTCCATAATTATATGTAGTCCCCATATAAACCGATCCCCAGATTTGCCTTGCGGAGCCTAAAAGAGAAGCAAATTTCATCCGATCCGGCTGAAATTTGGTACATGATGTTGGAATATGGTCTCTAACAACCATGCAAAAATTGGTCCATATCGGTCCATAATTATATATAGCCCCCATATAAACCGATCCCCAGATTTGGCTTGCGGAGCCTAAAAGAGAAGCAAATTTCATCCGATTCGGCTGAAATTTGGTACATGATGTTGGTATATGGTCTCTAATAACCATGCAAAAATTGGTCCACATCGGTCCATAATTATATAAAGCGCCCATATAAACCGATCCCCAGATTTGGGTTGCGGAGCCTCAAAGAGAAGCAAATTTCATCCGATCCGCCTGAAATTTGGTACATGATATTGGTATATGGTCTCTAACAACCATGCAAAAATTGGTCCACATCGGTTCACAATTATATATAGCCCCCATATAAAACGATCCCCAGATCTGGCTTGCGAAGTCTCCAAGAGAAGCAAATTTCATCCAATCCGGTTGTAATTTGGAACATGGTGTTAGTATATGATCTTTAACTACCGTGCCAGAATTGGTCCATATCGGTCCATAATTATATATAGCCCCCATATAAAACGTTCTCCAGATTTGACCTCAGGAGCCTCTTGGAGGAGCAAAATTCATCCTATCCGGTTCAAATTAGGAACGTGGTGTTAGTATATGGTCGCTAACAACCATACCAAAATTGGTCCAATCACACAAAAATTGGTCCATATCGGTCCATAATCATGGTTGCCACTAGAGCCAAAAATAATCTACCAAAATTTTTTTCTATAGAAAATTTTGTCAAAATTTTATTTCTATAGAAAATTTTGTCAAAATTTTATTTCTAGAGAAAATTTTGTTAAAATATTATTCGGTTCATAATAAAATTTTCATCATTGTCAAAATTTCATTTCTACAGAAAATTTTGTCAAAATTTTATTTCAAATTTTATTCGGTTCATAATCGTGGTTGCCTCTCGAGCCAAAAATAATCTACCAAGATTTTATTTCTATAGAAAATTTTGTCAAAAGTTTATTTCTATAGAAAATTTTGTTAAAATTTTATTTCTGTAGAAATTTTTGTCAAAATTTTCTTTCTATGGAAAATTTAAGATGCCTTGCCATCGGCAAGCGTTACCGCAACTTAAGTAATTCGATTGTGGATGACAGTGTTTAGAAGAAGTTTCTACGCAATCCATGATGGAGGGTACATTAGCTTCGGCCTGGCCGAACTTACGGCCGTATATACTTGTTCCTTAGTTAACAAAGGGTCATGGGTTCCATCTCAGTATCGAACACCAACAAATTGTTCAGCGGGGGACTATCCCATCTCAGTAATGCTGGTGATATTTCTGAGTATTTCAAATATTGGTCTCAGACCGATTCGTGGTGCAATTCTGAGTCGATCGTCCGTCCGTCCTTCTATTTAAATCACGGTAGCATCCGACTAAACAAGCTATCAACCTGAAACTTGGCACAAGTAGTTGTTATTATATTTCAAATGGGTTATATCGGACCACTTTTAGATATAGACCCTTCTTTATAAACCGATCAAGAACTGAATTGCCTTATAGAGGTATTTATGCCCCGTTCCTGTATATCGAACGAAAACCCATTCGAAAGAAATGCAGTCACTCGAATTCGAATGAATTTGAGTTTTTATATTTTTGAAAGTTCGTTTCGGTTGTATGAGAATACATTCAATATCAAAAATGAGTATTTTCAAATTTTTGGCCTGGGAATTCATTCAAATGTTAACAATGTTTTTACTTTTTTCTTGACACTTATTGTATATGTTCGTTTATTGCTCGACAACAAAATATGAAGTGACTTGCCTTTCGAAATAGAAGAACAAAAATCAATTTTCTTTCGTTTGGAATACGAAAGAAAGCTTTCGTTCGATATACAGGAACAGGCCATTAGTCTGCCTTTTTATACTCTCCACCACTACTGTGGTATAGGGTACAATAAGTTTGTGCATTTGTATGTAACGCCAAGAAGGAAAAGTCTGAAACCTATCGCGACACATTGCACACAGACATACAGACCATGTCCGTATGTCTGCCTGTGTGCAAAGTACAGCTCGCACTTTAAGTCCGATCTATTTCAAATTTGGCATAGGGTCTTATTTTGGCTCAATCGACAATCGCTATTGATTTTGGAAAAAATCGGTTCAGATTTAAATATAGCTCCCATATATATCTTTCGCCCGACACTTATAAGATCTCAGAATACAGAGTTTTACGCCGATTTGCTTCAAATTGTGCACAAGGAGTAGCTCGGTTCGGATTTAGATATCGCTCCCATATATATATTTCGGCGGATATACATTCATATGACCGTAGGGGACAAAGTTTTACTACGATTGATGTGAGCCTTTTCACGGAGACTAGAAGTATTATTATAGTTATCCATTCAAATTTGTTTAAAATTGGTTGAGATTTAGATGTAGCACCCATATATATTTTTTGGCCGATATGGATTTAATTGGCCCCAGAGGCTACAAAGAGTACAATTAATGGTACGTCAAGTATGCCAAATTTCGTTGATATACACCCAGAAAAAAGTGATCCCTTCCTTAAGTTAAAATGAACTCATTGTGAAGAAAGTTGAACTTCGTATAGCGCCAAAGACATTTTTATTTGTTTGAATGATGTGATTTTCGTAGAAATTAGGTAGAATGCATTCCATATATTAGTTAACATTTTTCTATATTTATGTACCACTATACTACAGAATGAAAAAATTGAACTGAATTGAATTCATATATGGAATGATTTTATTGAACTTTTTTCATTCATTTGGACAATCTAACATATTTGTGGTAAACCTTTTACTTCAAATTTAGATCTGCTTACCTTCGTTTTTAAATACAATTTTATGTATTTATATAAGCAATTTTTTCTTCAATAAAATACATATTTATACCCTGCGCCACACTGTGGCGTCTTTGGCAATAATGCTCAGGGTGGGTCCCTGAGTCGATATAACCATGTCCGTCTGTCCGTCCGTCCGTCCGTCTGTCTGTGAACACATTTTTGTGATCAAAGTCTAGGTCGCAATTTAAGTCCAATCGCCTTCAAATTTGGCACATGTTCCTAATTTGGGTCAGAATAGAACCCTATTGATTTTGAAAGAAATCGGTTCAGATTTAGATATAGTTCCCATATATATCTTTCGCCCGATATGCACTAATATGGACCCAGCAGCCAGAGTTTTATACCGATTTGCTTGAAATTTTGTACAACCACTTAGTCGTATAGTCAAGTGCGCAAAATGTGATTGAAATCGGTTCAGATTTAGATATAGCTCCCATATATATTTTTCGCCCGATATGGACTTATATGGCCCAGAAGCCAGAGTTTTATCCCGATTAGCTTGAAATTTTGCACTAGCAGTACAATTAGTAGTATAGTCAAGTGTGCCAAATTTGATTGAAATCGGTTCAGTTTTAGATATAGCTTCCATATGTATTTTTCACCCGATATGGACTTATATGGCCCCAGAAGCCAGAGTTTTGGCCCAATTTGGTTGAAATTTTGCACTAGGAGTAGATTTAGCATTGTAGCTATGCGTGCCAAATTTAGTTGAAATCGATTCAGATTTAGATATAGCTCCCATATATATCTTTCGCCCGATATGCACTTATATGGACCTAGAAGCCAGAGTTTTATCCCGATTAGCTTGAAATTTTGCACAAGGAGTACAATTGGTAGTGTAGTTATGTGTGCCAAATTTGATTGAAATCGGTTCAGATTTAGATATAGATTCCATATATATTTTTCACCCGATATGGACTTATATGGCCCCAGAAGCCAGAGTTTTGGCCCAATTTCGTTGAAATTTTGCACTAGGAGTACAATTAGTAGTATAGTCAGGTGTGCACAATTTGATTGAAATCGGTTGAGATTTAGATATAGCTCCCATATATATCTTTCGCCCGATATGGACTTATATGGCCCCAGAAGCCAGAGTTTTGGCCCAATTTGGTTGAAATTTTGCACTAGGAGTACAATTAGTAATATAGTCATGTGTGCCAAATTTGATTGAAATCGGTTCAGTTTTAGATATAGCTTCCATATGTATTTTTCACCCGATATGGACTTATAAGGCCCCAGAAGCCAGAGTTTTGGCCCAATTTGGTTGAAATTTTGCACTAGGAGTACAATTAGTAATATAGTCATGTGTGCCAAATTTGATTGAAATCGGTTCAGATTTAGATATAGCTCCCATATATATGTTTTTCTGATTTCGACAAAAATGGTCAAAATACCAACATTTCCTTGTAAAATCGCCACTGCTTAGTTGAAAAGTTGTAAAAATGACTCTAATTTTCCTAAACTTCTAATACATATACATCGAGCGATAAATCATAAATAAACGTTTGCGAAGTTTCCTTAAAATTGCTTCAGATTTAAATGCTTCCCATATTTTTTTACTAAAATTATGTTCCACCCTAGTGCATTAGCAAACTTAAATTTTGAGTCTATAGATTTTTTAAAGGTCTATCAAATTCTGTCCAGATCGAGAGATATTAAAAGTTATGTGTTTGGGACAAACCTTTTATATATAGCACCCAACACAATTGACGGATGTGGTATGGTATCGAAAAATTTGATCTACAAAGTGGCGCAGGGTATAATATAGTCGGCCCCGCCCGACTGTAGACTTTCCTTACTTGTTTATTAATATATTAAATACATTTATATAGAATCAACAGCATCGACTGGCCTTGAAATATTAAAACAAATTTTTTTCTTCTTCTTCTAGTACTTTTCACTTTGAATAGTTTGCTGCCTAGCAATTTTGTCCACCTTTTACAATTTCAATACCTACAAATATAAACAAAAAATCCAAAACCAATTTTTTCACAAAAGGTTAGCGTCACTGAATATTACCTGATAATTGAAGATTCCAAAATGAAGTCGAATGAAGGGATTGTTATTCTGCTGGTGGTTTCTTTTTTATAAAAAAAACGAATATTTTTCTCACTAATTTAAAATAACAAATATTTTATATATTTTATTTGTTTTATAATATTATTTTACTATATTATTTTTTAACAATCTATTCGTATACCATAACAACGCGATTCCAACTAAAAAAACAACCCACGCGCAAACACATCGATTACATCGATGACAGGTATCGTTTACAGGTAGATAAAAGAAATGTAGGGAATTTTCCTATATTCTAACAAGTGTGAACTAAAATATTTTTCTATGCCAAGTGTTATTCGTATGTATGATAAGCTTTCTATAATAAAGGAAGTCAGAATTATCATTTTATGAGAAATCTTACTAAATTTGAGGAAACTTGGTATTAGTTCGGGTTTTGTATATTTTTACGAATGCTTTGTTATCAGTGAATAAAATTTTCTTTTCCAGTAGTAAATTCTTTTACCCAGCGAAGAAAACAGTATTAGTAAAATACCATGCTTTATTCTAGTTTATAAACTATTCCTAACTGCTTTCAGTTTAGGATTTTTTTTACTGAAACAAGTAAATTTTATTATTTCACACAAAAATTTAACTGAATGGAAATAAAATGGCTAAACTAAATTGATGAACATTTTTTCCTTTAGTTTCAAAGACACTTTTTTCTGGTTGTAGTTTCAAATTTTACACCCATTTTCACTCGATTTATTTTATTTTACACAGAGAAAATATTTAAAGTTCTATCTAACTGTGACGAATTTGATCCAAATAGGAAGAGATTTAGGAAAATAGCGCAAATTCAGCGATGATTTCTTCAAACATTCCAGAGAATCATATAAGATTTAGATTAGCCACCGGCTTGCGTAAATGTCGCTTGATGTGGCCAAATATTGACCGCCTCTCTTGGCCAGATCAAGCCCATAACCTTGTAAAATCGGCCTTGCTACTTAGTAAAAATTGCAAAAATATCTCAAATTTACCTACACTTCTAATTCGTATATATCTCCCGATAAATCATAATAAACTTTTGTGCAAATATAAAAAAGTAAAAAACCTGCAAGATGCAAATCCTTAAAAACTAAAAATTCAATATATCAGATGATTTAAAGATACTTATTTGATTTAAAAAAAATTGTCCAAAATATTGTATAAAATTGTCCTTAGGTTAGATTAGGTATAGTGGCAGTGCGATATTTCAGACTCGCTTAGACTATTCAGTCCATTATGATACCACAGTGGTGAACTTCCTCTTATCACTGAGTGCTGCTCTATTCTATGTTAAACTCAAGGACCTCCCTTTTATAGTCGAGTCCAAACGGCGTTCCACATTGCAGTGAATTCACTTAGAGATGCTTTGAAACACTTAGAAATATGACCAGCATTACTGAGGTGGGATAATTCACCGCTGAAAAACTTTTTGGCGTTTGGTCGAAACTGGGTTTGAACCCACGACCCTGCGTATGCAAAGCGGGCATGGTAACCATTGCACCACGGTGGCTCATATAAAATTGTCCTTAATATTGTATAATATAAGGATTCCAAAATCTTTCATCGTAGGTCAACAAGGGGGTTTCAAAGGAAATTATTACATTTGATTTTCAATTTAATTTTTATTTGCCAACATATTGGATAAATTTTACATTTGGTTTTATGTAATTACATTCAATTCATATTTCTTAGCTTATATAATAATTTTCTAAGAATATACATTTGATCCATAGTGGTGCAGCCAGAGTAACGTGAACCCACAATGAAAGAAAATGTGGGTTTATATAAAGGGTGATACGGTCAAAATTTGGTCAAGGGAAAACGCGTGTAAATCGGTGAAATCGGTTATTTAAAAAATCAAATTAAATTTCGTTTTCAAGTTAAATTAGTATAAAATTTAGGAAAAATATTCAGTTAGCCTTTCGCTTTTCCAAATCCGAATTGCCGGGCCTCACGCTTGACACCTGCCATCAGATTTTGTACAGCCACCTTGTCCACCTTCTTCGCCGCAGAAAGCCAGTTTGCCTTTAACTGCTGCTCGTCCTTAGCAGTTTTTTGGTCTTCTTTAGGTTCAGCTTGACAATAGCCCAGTATTTCTCAATTGGGCGGAGCTCTGGCGTATTGGGAGGGTTCTTGTCCTTGGGAACCACCTGCACGTTGTTGGCGGCGTACCACTCCATGGCCTTTTTACCGTAATGGCAAGATGCCAAATCCGGCCAAAACAGTACGGAACAACCGTGTTTCTTCAGGAAAGGCAGCAGACGTTTATTTCAAACACTCTTTCATGTAAATTTCTTGGTTGACAGTCCCGGAAGCTATGAAAATGCTGCTTTCCAAGCCACAGGTACAGATGGCTTGCCAAACCAGATATTTCTTTGCGAACTTTGACAGTTTTATGTGCTTGAAAATATCTGCTACCTTTCCCCTTCCTTTTGCCGTATAAAACTTCTGTCCCGGAAGCTGCTTGTAGTCGGCTTTGACGTAGGTTTCGTCGTCCATTACCACGCTGTCAAACTTCGTCAGCATCGTCGTGTACAGCCTCCGGGATGGCGCTTTGGCGGTCGTATTTTGTTTATCATCGCGATTTGGAGTCACTACCTTCTTGTAAGTGGATAGTCCGGCTCGTTTTTTGGCTCGATGCACGGTTGTAGACGATACATCCAGCTTATTTGCGGCATCTCGGAGAGAGAGGTTAGGGTTTCGCTTGGAACTACCGGCAACTCTCTTTGTCGTCTCAGCGGCTTCCGGTTTTCGATTTCCCCCCGATCCAGACTTCCTGGCTGCCGACAAACGTTCTCCAAACCCTTTAATTACATTTGTAACGGTTGATTTGGCAACTTTGAGCAATTTTGCCAGTTTTGCGTGCGAGTAGCTCGGATTTTCGCGATGCGCGAGCAAAATTTTGATACGCTGCTCTTCTTGCTTGGCGGGATTTTAGCAACTGAAGAGTGAATTCCAAAATCAAAATAGGAGCAACATTTTACACACACACACCTTCAAAATGAGGGGTGTTCAGGTTTTTTAAATGCAAAATTGAAATAAATACGTCAAGTTTATATTGACCAAATTTTGACCGTATCACCCTTTAAGAAAATTTTAAATAAAATATTTTAGTAAATGCAACATGATACAAATAAGTTAATAATTTTTGTCAAATTGAAAACAATGTATTAAAAATAATAAATTCTTTTCTGTTGAGTAATAAAATTTCATATCTTTGAAGAAAAAATTGGAATTAAAAATTATTAAAATGGCTTTAGCACTATATGAAGTTCTAGACAGACACAATTTAAGTAATATTTACTAATTTGAGAAACTTATGGACTCAGTTTCAGCAAACCCCATCCATTTTAAGAAAATATGAACTACATATTTCTATATTTAGTAAAATTGTGTATTTCATTTGTATAGAATAATTAAAAATTAAATTAAGCAAAATATTATTAGAAATTAATGTTATATTGGCTAAATTGTCTTTTTTCTGGTGCTGGGTGTTTAAGATTCGGTCACGCCAATTTATACAATTAAAATAAACATTTTTCTACAATTGCTGTTGTTGCTGTTGGCTGATTAAAGTGACTCATATTAACAAATTAACACAAAATTATTGGAATAATTTGAAATAAATATTTTTTATGGACGTTTTGCCTTTTTCTATTTTTGGTAATACTTTTTTTCGTATTCTCCTATTTGTTAAATTGGCCTTAGTTTATATTATTTATAACTAAATATATATTATTGATAAAATTATACAAAATTAATTAAAACCTTAACAAACATTTTACCAAAAACAATCTTTAAAAAAATATATATACATATTTATTGAAAAAAGAAAAACAAACAAGAAATAATCTCAATAACAAAACATGCAAACTGAAATAATGTAATTGTTTCTATTATTGAAGAATTACATGTCGAGTTCTTCAGTCTGTGTTACGCGTGGTTTAGGCTGTTTACATTCCTCCAATTCCAGATAATAAAAACCAAAGAATATGTTAATAATAAAATCACATCGACACATACAAACGCATATGTATGTAATATTTTTACATCAAGTAAATTTGTTTATCAAATCAAAAGGGCCTTGAGTTCAATTAAATAAAGTTACATGTTTTTTCTGATAAAATCGACAAAAATTAAATTGATTTGCATTGTAAATATTAATAACATTAATATTTGTGTATTTAAAATAAAGCAATATATACTCATAAATATCAATCATATGCGTAATTAAAAATTCCTAATGAAAAATTTCTAAGACATTGTAACTGCAATTACATCCAGTAATATATTTTTCCAATCCCATTTTTTCTAACTTTAAAAATTCAAAAAAAAAAAAACAACATACGATATATAATCAACATGGATGATTTCGGAAAACTGTGAAAAACTGTTCCCAACGTAGTTTTCTTGCATCGCTTCCCCTCTGATAACTCATTGTCTTGTAAGTTATAGTGTTGCAAAAATGATATTTAAATAAATTCGATATTCCAATCTGAGTCTTTCAAACCATATGACAATTGTGTCATACCAAATTATTAAAGACCGACAATGGAGTAATTACCAAAACGATTAACTTTTACCAATTTTAAGTCTTTTGGCAATGTTTGATAAAGTATCAACTTTCTCCCATAACCCGGAAGGATAAGGGAAAATAAAAAGAAATATGAATTTGCAAAAAAAAAAAAATCGAAAACCATATCAACACTATAACCTGAAAGCTGATTGAGTTTTACCTCCACGTATCGCTATAGCGCAGTTGGTCGAAATCATCCAATAGGCCCCTCGACCCCCAACATTCATAATGTTCTGGTATTTAAGTTATTTTGTTTTTTGTTTTGTTCTTGTGCAACACTCTCAGTAGGGAGTTACAAATTCCATGTAATTTTCTAAAAATTTAATTTTCAATATATCAGCATAAACTCAACTCAACTCAAAAAAAAAAAAACTCAATGAAAACCAACTAAAATCATACAAACCAAAAAACATAACTGTAAAAGACAAGACAAAAATAACTATGACAAGGATAACCATAAGGATTATGATGAGCATTACTAAAGACCCTGCAGTGTGGTTATAATCATACTTGAGAATACAACAGCAGACATAGTTTATAAATATAGATGACAATGTGTGTTGATGTCTAAATTTCAAAAAGAATAACTTTGCCTTCCAGGCTATAGGTATCCTATCACTTCATATTTAATCTATATGTAAAGGGTGGCTGATATATATTGAAACCAATTTTAGGTTGCTATCATCTCGAAACCGATTTTATGCCAGCTGACAGATTTATTTTACACTGCAAAAAAAAAAAAACATGTCCAGTCCCAAAGAGTTTGTCTTTACACTAATGCTTTTGGTATTGATTCCGAGCTAAAGATGCGGAGAATTGAAATAAGGAATAATTTTAAGGCACAATTGTTTTTTAAATATGAGTTTTTCGTACTTGCTTCTAGGAAACAATGTTTAATGTATTCGTGTTATCAGTTCATGGTTGCCACAGTTGGTAGAAATTTAACAGAAATGGTATTTTTTTTACTATTTGATAGATTGGTAGAATTCTGATGTAGATGTAGCTTTTGCAAAGTATTCATTTCCAACTAAGAGGTACTTCACAAACTTTTATAGAAATAAAATTTTAAAAAAGTTTTCTATAGAAATACAATTTTGACAAAATTTTCTATAGAAATCATACTTTTACAAAATATTCTATAGAAATAAAATTTTGACAAAATTTTCTATAGAAATGTAATATTGACAAAATTTACTAAAGAAATAAAATTTTTATAAAAGTTTCTATAGAAATAAAATTTTAACAAAATTTTCAATAGAAATAAAAATTTGACAATATTTTCTATAGAAATAAAATCTTGACAAAATTGTCTACATAAATAAAATGTTGACAAAATTTTCTATAGAAATAAACATTTGACAAAATTTTCTTTAGAAATAAAAATGTGACAAAAATTTTTATAGAAATAAAATTTTGACAAAATTTTCTATAGAAATAAAATTTTGACAAAATTTTCTATAGTAATAAAATTTTGACAAATTTTTTTATAGAAATAAAATTTTGACAAAATTTTCTATAGAAATAAAATTTTGAGAAAATTTTCTATAGAAATAAAATCTTGACAAAATTGTCTACATAAATAAAATGTTGACAAAATTTTCTATAGAAATAAACATTTGACAAAATTTTCTTTAGAAATAAAAATGTGACAAAAATTTTTATAGAAATAAAATTTTGACAAAATTTTCTATAGAAATAAAATTTTGACAAAATTTTCTATAGAAATAAAATTTTGAGAAAATTTTCTATAGAAATAAAATTTTGAGAAAATTTTCTATAGTAATAAAATTTTGACAAAATTTTCTATAGAAATAAAATTTTGGCAACATTTTCTATAGAAACAAGATTTTGACAAAAGTTTCTATTGAAATGTAATATTGACAAAATTTACTAAAGAAATAAAATTTTTATAAAAGTTTCTATAGAAATAAAATTTTGACAAAATTTTGTATAGAAATAAACATTTGACAAAATTTTGTATAGAAATAAAAATTTGACAAAAATTTTTATAGAAATAAAATTTGGACAAAATTGTCTCTAGAATTAAACATTTGACAAACTTTTCTATAGAAATACAATTTTGACAAAATTGTCTATAGAAATAAAATGTTTCCAAAATTTTCTATAGAAATAAAATTTTGACAAAATTTTCTATAGAAATAAAATTTTGACAAAATTTTTTATAGAAATAAAATTTTGACAAAATTTTTTATAGAAATAAAATGTTGACAAAATTTTCTATAGAAATAAAATTTTGAGAAAATTGTCTATAGAAATAAAATTTTGATATAAGTTTCTATAGAAATAAAATTTTGACAAAATTTTCTATGGAAATAAAATCTTGACAAAATTTTCTATAGAAATAAAATTTTGACAAACTTTTCTATAGAAATTTATCTATATAGAAATAAAATTTTGAGAAAATTGTCTATAGTAATAAAATTTTGAGAAAATTGTCTATAGTAATAAAATTTTCTATAGATATAAAATTTTGAGAAAATTTTCTATAGTAACACAATTTTTAAGCAATGCTTATCATAGTTTCGGCTATAGTTCGATTAAAAAACATAGGATTGATGTTTTTATTTAAGTTTTATTTCCAATATTTCGGTTGACTTCGTCAAAAGCGTTTTCAATGATTTATTCTGGTGTGCACAGCTTTACACTCTGTTTACACGAAAATCAACAAAACAATGATTTTCGTGAATTTTCGTGTAAACAGAGTGTAAAGCTGTGCACACCAGAATAAATCTTTGAAAACGGTTTTTACGAAGTCAACCGAAATATTGGAAATAAAACTTAAATAAAAACATCAATCATATGTTTTTTAATCGACCTATAGCCGAAACTATGATAAGTATTGCTTAAAAATAAAATAAAAAAGTCAACGATAATCAATCAGAAATAGTAACACAATTTTGAGAAAATTTTCTATATAAATAAAATTTTGACAAAATTTTCTATATGTTAGAAATAAAATGTTGACAAATTTTTCTATAGAAAGTAAATTTTACAAAATTTAATAGAAATAAAATTTGGAAAAATAAGATTTTTGTTTGGTAGTTTTTTGGTAAAGTTTTCTCCAAATTTTTGTGGATTATATTTGACTCGAGTGGCAGAGTCATTTAAGGTCATGTTAACGACAAATTCGGACTCGACTACAAGTAGAAACTAAGCTTTAATTCAAGTCAAAAATCATTAAAATGAAGTTTTGAAAAATTTCATTAATTTAGAAGAATTTTCGCACATCATGAAAGCCAACTTGATCTTAGACAAACAAAATCTTTTTTCATTTTAACTCCAATCACTTAACCATAAGGACAAAACGACTTTATTGAAAAGTTTATTGTTGTTTTTTTGGACATGGATAAAAAGTTTTATCAGCGTAATGCCTCTTCTATGCTAAGCAAAAGTGGGATTCGTATTTTAAGGATATAAAATCTTTGGACAATAAAGTCACGACAATATTTTTTTCAGTGCAGTGACAGTTAATTTTATTGTCTGCAAGCATACAAAAACATTTTGCTTAGGATGTCCAAAACCGATACCGGTTAACGGATTAACCAAACCGGAATAGTGAAAACAGTGGAATTTTCGGTTAAATGAGGAAACCGGTTTTTGATAATCGGTTTTCGGGTATTTCAATGAAATTGCTATATTTTTTTCCAAAGGTCGATTTTGAGCGATATAGAAAATGAAAACCCAATCACTACTTACAACATTTTGCACTAAGTTGCACAAAAAAATCTTTGACTACACCACTCAACAATTTCACATATTTGCCTTCGAAACGAAATTTTAGTCAAAAGAAATTTCGCTTTGTTGTGAATTCCTTTGAGAGTAAATAAGGCCGAATTTTAGTCCGACATATACTATCAGTAAACGAGTATTTTGATTGTTATGTTTCAAAAAAAAGATCGATTTTTCTAAAAAGTTTAGAATTTTGGATAAAACAAAAATACAGTTTTCAAAAAAAAATCGGCTATTTGAACTCCCTATTTTTCATCCATTAGAATTCAAGCGTGCTAGAGTGATTGATTCATTTTTGAAACAATCTGAAAAACCACAAGTGGCTATCGTTAGAGCCCTCCAGCATTTAAATGTGAATAATTTTGTTGTTTTTCCTAACATTGGTCATCGCCGTGCCACTGGCACTATTGCATCGATTCAAAAGTGGTTAAAAAATAACGCTAACAACTCCAGAAATTAACCAAATAAACCAGATTTCATCGATTTTGTCAGTATATTCCTTGAAAATAAATGCCGCATATTATCGGAAAAATATATAAAAACAGTATTGGACAAACAAACATTTCGGCCACAGACCATGGATATTCCAAACGCAATCATCGTCATTGTACTCGAAGTTTAAATAAGTAAGTTTAAATAGTTTAAAAAGCAAATTCCTCGCCTAATTTGTGGGGCACTATGGTCACCGCCGATATCAATCGGTAACACTTTTGCAACAGATGTATTTCGGACACTAAAACATACCAAAGTGTCAATCATCTCAAGATGGTACATCGCTGGAAATGGGCCAACAGAGCCTCTTTCGTTTAGCATGTGATGCCTCAAACGGCCGTTTGAAATCCATAACTCGTGCCAAAGGTAGTCAATTCAAAAATATAAAAACTGATTCTAAAATTGGATGTTGGATAATTACCAGCATCTTTTACTTTTGACAAAAAAAAAAAAGATCGAATGAAGCATTTTACTTTGTTGCATTACGTATCAGCCATCCACCTTTTATATGCCTTAGCAAGAAATTACCTTACCAATCCTACCATTCCTCTGAATTTACGTCTTTCATTTTGAGCTTTATCAGTAAAGAGCAAACTTTCTGTCAAGGATAATTGTAAATTATCCTTGTCCTGGAAAGACCATACATTTTTAAATCCTCCTAGTCACCTTGATGTCCATAAGGTCATCTACTACCATCAAAAGGTGCAAATCAACAAACAATCAAGAAGTTATTTTCAGAGAAGAACAAAACAATTCCCACTGCTACTGTGATGGCCTAGATGATTCAATGACATACAAGAAACGATGCGATTTACCATAATTCCCTGAACTATAATGGATGTTCTTTTCGTAATAATACAAACTCCCTCCCAATGTTCTTTCATGGACAAAGGTAAAATGTAATCGGAATTTTTTACAGCATATTGACGATATACCATGGCGATATAGTCATGAATATTAGACCGGATCTTGTTTAGATTTGTTCAACTTCACAGTTATGAAAACAAAAATTTAAAATGATTTGTGTGGACATAATGGCACAAAAAAAAATTAAACAAATGTCTCATTTTCCAACTTTTTCGGAGAGCGAAATAAGTAAAATCATATCATAATTCCTGGGTAAAATACACTAAAATAAAAGCTTACCCGTTTCCAAAGATTTTGCTTTAAACACTAATGAGTTTGCTATTTATTCCGGGCAAAAGAAGCGGAGAATTGATGTAAGGATTAGAGGTCTGCACAATTCCATTTGTAAATGCAGAGTTCACGTGTACTTGCTACATGAGTACATCTATTTGAGAGAGTCGCAAAACAATTGGTACATATTTTGATGAACACCAAAAGACACGAGTAACTTCTTGTTGCTACTCTGATGTCATCACTACCAACAAACACATATTCCTCTTTCTCTCTTATAGAAGTGTACTCAGAGTGATCACGTCGAGTATGTTGCGAGAACAAAACTTCATAGAGTACTCCATGTACCACGTGCAGTTTCAGAAATACAAAAAAAAACAGTTACTCTCCATAATATATGTTTTGGTTTGTTATAAAGAACGGCAAACGTTAAGGTAAATGTGTGGCAGACATAAATATATAAAATATGTGATATACATACATATCTATGATTAATAATAATGGAAAGTTTTACTTCGCACATAACTGAGAAATACTTGTGGTACCACGTGAAGTGAAGAGAATCCATGTTGTACTTTTTTTCAAGTACTTACATTTTTATTGTTCCTTTTTTTCGGATAAGTATTTGGTGGTATTTGACAAGCAAGTGTTCTCTTCACTTCACTACTTGCGCTCTGAGAGAAAGACAGTGTATGTACTATATTCGACAGCGAATTGCATACATGTAGTGAAAAGTTATTCAATGCAGACCTCTAGTAAGGATACATTTAAGATACAATTCTTTTTTATACCACCCACCACATAGGAATGAGGGGTATATTAACTTTGTCATTCCATGTGTAACACATCGAAATATTGGTCTCAGACCAATAGAGTATATCTATATTCTGGGTCGTTGGGAAATTCTTTGTCGATCCAGCGACGTCCGTCCGTCTGTTGAAATCTCAAACACAAAATCACACAATTGGCACCTATTGATGGATGCCAAATGGTAATATGTATGGGTCATATCAGAGTTTTTTTAGGTATAGCCCCCATATAAACTGAACTACAAATTTTGGTTGCGTACCCCCCTGGAAGAGCTAATCTCATCCAAGCCGGTTGAAATTTGCCACGCTATGTTAGTCTCAACAACCATGCATGTTGCTCTCTAATCCATAATTGTATATAGCGCGCATATAAACCGATTCCCAGATTTGCCTTACGAGGCCTCTTGGAATATTTTTCAGGGACCAATGTAGCTTTAAATTTAGGATAAATAGAATTAAAACTGTTACGCAGATGCAAAGCAACATTATTATTTTCGAAATTTCCAGAGAACAAATTTAGTAAAATTATATCATAATTTATGCAATTAATTGGTACATTGGTACATTTTCACAGAAAAACTACGAGTAAGACGAAAATATTCGCATTTAAACGTTTATTGATGTTAAAAACATAATCAGTTGAAACGTCAACTGATGAAACTTTTATTTAAATCTAACAAACTACACTGACAAAAATGTTATCGTGAGTCCAAAGATTGCATGTTCTTAAAATACGAATTCGAATTTTGCTTAGCATAGAAGACGCTTTTCTCTGATATAAAGTTTGTTTCCTTGTCCAAAAGACGATCAACTTTTCAATAAAGTTGTTTTGTCCTTATAATTCGACTTAAAATTGGTATCCTAAAATGAAAGAAAATTTTGTTTGACTAAGGTCAAATTGTCTTTAATAATTGTGAAAAATTCTTTAAAATTAAAGAAATCGTCTTTAAATTGGTTGACTTTTTGCATCTTGACAACAAAGCAAATATTCGTTCGAAATTAGGACATGTTTTCCAAACTTAATTTTAAAGGCGATTTTTAATTCAATCATATCATAATTTATACTTTATATTGAGTCTGAATTTGGAAATTGAAGTTTTCCTTAACACGTTTTTATAACATAGGATTTTCGCAGCACATTAAGAAAAAAAGCTGAAAAAATCAATAAATGAACATTTGTTTCCTAGAATCAAGTACGCAAAACTCAAATTTTAAAGAAAATTGTGTCTTAAAGGTGTTCTAACTTCAATTCTGTGCTTATTTGACTCGGAATCAATACCAAATTCATTAGTGCAATGACAAAATCTTTGGAAACGGGCATGCTTTTTTTTAGTGTACCATTCACTGATACGTTAAATTTTGACTCAAATCCCAAAAACACAACATATTAAAAATATAATCGAAAAATTTCTACAAAAGTGCTAAATCGTATAAACTCTTATAGTATTAAAAAACAAAAATAAAATAAAAAAATTATAATATAAATAATTGATCGCTTTCTATAAATATCGCCCGATTTGGCCAAATATTTTCCAAAAACAAACAATTCACTACCTATCTTTGTGAGATCTAGCACATTTTCTTTTCAAATCGCCACTCCTAAATCAGATTTTTTTTTTTTTTAAATGCCTCATATTAAAATATGTGGGCCTTCTATGTTAATTAACCAGCAGTTGTAAAGTTTTTAAGTTTTTCCTGTACACTCAGCTGCCCAGCAAAAAGAGATCCTAAAAAAAAGGAGTTTGGATCCCCAATCTGTGATCCGGAAGTGGTGCAAACTTGGATCATCTCCAATGAATTTTACATGGGCTTGTCATAGGACGGAAGTACTCCCTTTTTGGATCCTTTGCATTGCTTTAGAAGTTGTGCCCTGGAAGTTAATTTGAATGAAGAAATTTAAAAAGCGAAAAAAAATTTTTTTTCAACCAATTTCACTTCTTTTTTCATCCATATGCTTTATTACACTATTATTTTCCTATTATCTAATTTTTTCAATTTGAAAAACTTTTTCGCTCCGACCAGGGGTTGATCCTGGGTTTGCTGCCACCATAACAGAACACCTTAGCACACTCAGCCACAAACGTCATTGAACATAAAGCGTCAAAAGGTCAATTCAAATGTTTGTGATATGATCGTAATATGACACCAAGGAATAACATTTTAATTGCTTCTCGATGTGTTCTTTATTAGTATGAACAAAAAAATAAGAAACGCAGGTCCAAAAGGACTGCATCGGAAGTGGAAAAAAATCATTGGGGGATCCCACGATGTGCTTTAGAAGAAATGTTTGTAGACTTGTCCAAAAGAACTGCATCAGAAGTTGAAAAAACTCGATGGGGAATTCTGGGATGGGCTTTAAAAGAAATGTTTGTGGAACAACTTCCAATATTTTTTGCTGGGTGGCATTGACTATTACCATACCTGTGATAAGGAAATTTTCATTAGGCTGGACAAATCTTGGAAAAATATTGTTGTAAAATTCAACTAAATCGGAGAATATTGTGTGCAATACATTTAAAATCAAATTTAATACGATGGGATTTTTCTTTTCTATGTATAGAGGCTTTTCAGACCCATTTCTACAATATACAAACAACAATAAAAACGAAAAAAATAAAACAATAAACACACAATTGACGGCGACAGAAACATTCCATATGAAAATCAAAATTAAATCCAAAACCCAATATTTTGAATGTGTTTTTCTCTCTTTTAATTTATTTGGACTTTTTTTATCAATGTCCTTTTTCTGTGCGTATGTCTGTCTATATGTGTGATTATATAAATGCATATGTATGCTTGTATCATAAATGTCATTGAAGAAATAGCCCCTGTATGGATGACACTATCAGGAGTTTAGTTTCACATTTATACAAATTAATAAAAATGATCTCTCTCTCTCTTTATCTCTCTGCATGGGTAAATGTTGTCTATGCATTGAGATAGAGAGCGCGAAAATGAGAATGTTAGAAACAAATGTACAAATGCATATATACCACATACTTGAGTGTATTCGTACACATCAACTAAAAAAGAGACAGCCAATATGATTATTAAAAAACACAACCATCCTCCCCCTCCCCCAAAAAAAAAATGCCACTGCGGTGCATTTTATAGGTTTTGACTAAGGATAGCGTAACAGTATCGGTGGATGCAGTGGTTTACTATCGCGTTTCAAATGCGACAGTTTCTATAGCGAACGTGGAGAATGCTCATCACTCGACACGATTATTGGCACAGACTACTCTACGAAACACAATGGGAACTCGGCATTTGCATGAGATACTAAGTGAGCGTGTATCTATATCTGGCTCAATGCAGGTAAGCTCAACCAAAATCAATACCATCACAATCACATATCATACATATCTATCACATTGTTCTATTTAATTGCCACATATCACTTGTAAACACCTTTGGCTACATATCACATATTTGCTAGTTACATAGAACCTTGTTTTCCTTTTTGGCACATGTATTTATGTTCACATAATTAATCGAAAAATTTTACCATGCCTTCTTCTTTATTAGTGTAATTAAAAATCAATATAAATAATTATTTTTTTTATAAATAAATTAAAAATATATAAACCTTAAAACAATCCAACCCTATAATTAAGAAAATCATCGATTTTTTCTTTGGAATTTAAAGAAAATCATAAAAGAATTGTTAATACCGTAATTGCAAGATTAAGAAAGGGTTTCAAAAAAAAAGCAAAACTGAAACTAGTTTTTGTTTTTATGAAAACTTTATAAATAATTATTCTCTTACAAAAAAAAAATATAACAAGATAATATTCTGTTATTTTATTTAAATTTTTATTATTTTTATACCCACTGCCATAGGATGGTGATGGGGGTATTATAATTTTGCTATTTCGTTTATTACATATTGAAATATCGATTTCCGACTATATACAATTCTTGATCAGGGAGAAATTCTAAGATGGACGTCTGTCAAATGGAGCTGGCTAAAAGCAGGTCAAACTTGAAGATTGGCTATAATGTTATAGGTTTTGATATAGCCGCCATATAAACCGATACCTTAAGTTGGTTTCACAAGCATCTATCCTACTAGCTTGAAAGTGGAAATTTGAAGGTATTTTAGGTCGGGTTAGAGCCACCGTATGGCAATGGTTGGCATTCCCGTTTTTCAACGGTGATTTGTCCCCTTACACAGAAAAAACTTTCACGAACATTTTTCCAGTTAAAATCTTAATTGAGATTTAAAAAATATTCAATTAAAAATTTAATTGAATCAACAAATTTTTTAATTGAAATAAAAATCAATCACACAAATTAATAGTATCAATTAATTTTTTAATTGGATCAATTAATTTTTTAATTGGATCAATTAATTTTTTAATTGACTGTCAATTAATTTTTTAATTGATAATATCATTTCTGTGATTGAAGACATTTCAATTAAAAAATTAATTGGATCAATTAATTTCGTGATTGATTCAGAAAAAAAAAATTTTGTGTTTATCACAACATGTTTGTCCGTTTTTCAAGGGCTAAATGTTATTTTTCAACTAGGACTATATAACATGTTTGTCGTAATTATATTATTTTCTCGGAAATTATGTATCGATTTGTGTAAGCATATTTATGTTTGGCGGGAAAAGAAAATGTTTGCGATTAAATGTTTCTATGGAACCTCATCCAATAATAACATTCTGATCTTGAAACGCCGTTCGGACTCGTCTATAAAAAGGAAGTCTCTTGTCATTGAGCTAAACATAGAATTGGGCAGCACTCATTGATAAAAGAGATGTCCACAAATTGTGGTGCCACTATAAAATTAAAATTAACAATTTACCTCACGCGGGGATGTGAACGTATGCCCGTTGACTTTTTCACTTTCTTAGAAGTCGGAGTAAATTAATAGCATAGGCAGGTATAGTGGCAGCTCGATATTTGAAGTTCGTTTAGACTATTCAATCCGTTGCGATACCACAGTGGTGAACTTTTCTCTCATCACTGAGTGCTGTACCATTCCTTATTTAGCTCAATGACAAAGGACCTCCTTTTTATAGCCGAGTCCGAACGGCGTTCCACATTGCAGTGAAACCACTTGGAGAAGTGAGAAATGTCAACAGCATTACTGAAAGGGGATAATACACCGCTGTTCAGTCGAAACAGGGATTGAACTCACGACTCTTTGTATGCAAAGCGGGCATGCTAACTAACCATTGCATCACGGTGGCTCCGTTGGTGAGAAAAAATTGCTTTTTTAGTTTTTGTAAATTTCTTCATTCAAATTAACATCTAAGGCACAATTTCTAAAACAATGCAAATTATCCGAAAAGAAAGTACTTCCGTTCTATGACAAGCCCATGTAAAATTCATTAGGGATGATCCATGGTTGCACTACTTCCGAATCACAAGTTGGGGATCCAAACTACTTTTTTGAAAAATCTTTTTTTGCTGGAATGGTGTATATCCGTCCATGCTTTGATGCAAACTGATGTTCCGATTTGGCTTCTTTAGCTTCAAAACACCAAAATTTATATCGGATTTCGAAATCAAGTAGTATTTTAGGTTCACAAAACTTTAAGGTGAATTTGATTTATATCGGTGGTTTTTCAGATATACCCACCGTATAGACTGATTTCTCGATTTGCTTTCTTGTGCATCTGAATTCAGTTAGTTCTATCCGATTTGCGTGAAGTTGGGAATTTAATATCTCGTACTTAATTTCAACTTTCATCATCCAGCCGGCTCCAGAAATCAAATATGGTGTCCGGTTTATATGGGGGCTATATATAATTATGAACTAATAGGGGCCATTTTTTGCAAGGTTTTTACGTAACAAATTTATAGCAGATCTGATGAAATTTTCCCTTCAAAGATGTTCCGGAAGGGATCGGTTTATATGGATGCTCCATATAATTTTGAACCAAATTTTTCCAAATATCACTCAGATAGGATGAAATTTGCTCCTTAAAGAAGTTTCGGAAGTCAAATCTGGGGATCGGTTATATGGGAACTCTATATAATTATAGACGGACAGACAGACGCTAAATCGCTAAATCAGAATATCAACATGACCCGGAATATATATACTTAATGGAGCATGAAATAATTCAATACATTGCATTTGGAAAAAATTGGTATACCCCCACTCCACCCTATGGTAAGTTTAGTTCTTATCTAATACTAAGAGTAAAAGTAATTATTATATTTATGTAAAAACATTGAATTATTTTTTATGGTTTAAAAAATTCAATTCAAAACATACAAGAATATTTTGTCTTAAAATTGTTCGAACAATTCATTTTTGTATTTATTTTTTCGATGCATGAGCTCATTGTTTCGTTTCTCCTTAATTTGTATTCACCTAAAATTGCTTTGGTTTGCAATTATTGAGTTACCACATGAATGAATTAGAAATATTTCCTAATAGAATATCATACAATCATCAATACCACATTTCTGCAAAACTATGGGCTGATATCACTACATGGTTTTGCTAATTGGAATATGATATTGGTTTTTACTGTGAGTTTGGTAAATAGCCAAGGGGGTTTTTTGATTAATTTCTGAAAATACATTTCACATTTTAACACACATGAATAAAGTCCTGTTTTTTTTTTTGGCCAGTATGTCAAACAAAAATGAAGGACGGCGAATATATCTGTGTTTGCATTGAAAACAATTTCATTTTTTTTTTGATTTTCATAAATCTTATTGTTTACAATACTCTGCAAAAAAAAAAAAAACGATGGTGTTACATTACATATTATGCAATCTAAAGTTTACGGCTCTACATTTATAAAAATACTACGCACAAATGTCTTTTAAATGAATAAATTAAAGGAGAGTTTATATCCTTTTACTAAACATAGGATTTTCATCTCTTTTAAGTTCTTCCAAATAACATGGCTTTACAAAAAAACTAAATTTTAAAATATTTTTATGAAAAAAAAAACAAGTATATACGGCCGTAAGTTCGTCCAGGTCGAAGCTTATATACCCTCCACCATGGATTGCGTAGAAACTTCTACTAAAGACTGTCATCCACAATCGAATTACTTGGGTTGCGGTAACACTTACCGATGGCAAGTTGTCTTAAAACTTCCGAACACCGTCTTCTTGTAAATTGTAAGTTCGTCCATACGTGGTATATATTAAACTAAAACAAGTAAGGAAAGTCTAAAGTCGGGCGGAGCACCACTTTGTAGGTCTAAATTTTTGATACCATATCACATTCGTCAAATGATTTGGGTGCTATATACAAAGGTTTGTCCCAAATACATACATTTAAATATCACTCGATCTCGACAGAATTTGATAGACTTCTACCAAATCTATAGACTCAAAATTTAAGTCGGCTAATGCACTAGGGTGGAACACAATGTTAGTAAAAAACAAGTAAGGAAAGTCTAAAGTCGGTCGGGGCCGACTATATTATACCCTGCACCACTTTGTAGATCTAAATTTTCGATACCATATATAAAGGTTTGTCCCAAATACATACATTTAAATATCACTCGATCTGGACAGAATTTGATAGACTTCTACCAAATCTATAGACTCAAAATTTAAGTCGGCTAATGCACTAGGGTGGAACACAATGTTAGTAAAAAAATATTGGAAACATTTAAAACTGAAGCAATTTTAAGGAAACTTCGCAAAAGTTTATTTATGATTTATCGATCGATATATATGTATTAGAAGTTTCGGAAAATTAGAGTCATTTTGACAACTTTTCGACTAAGCAGTGGCGATTTTACAAGGAAAATGTTGGTATTTTGACAATTTTTGTCCAAATCTGAAAAACATATATATGGGAGCTATATCTAAATCTGAACCGATTTCAACCTAATTTGGCACGCATAGCAACAATGCTAATTCTACTCCTTGTGCAAAACTTCAACTAAATCGGACGAAAAAATTAGCCTCTGTGGTCATATGAGTGTAAATCGGGCGAAAGCTATATATGGGAGATATATCTAAATCTGAACCGATTTCAACCAAATTTGGCACGCATAGCTACAATGCTAATTCTACTCCCTGTGCAAAACTTCAACTAAATCGGAGGAAAAAATTAGCCTCTGTGGTCATATGAGTGTAAATCGGGCGAAAGCTATATATGGGAGTTATATCTAAATCTATACCGATTTCAATCAAATTTGGCACGCACAGCTACAATGCGAAATCTACTCCCTGTGCAAAATTTCAACTAAATCGGAGCAAAAAATTGGCCTCTGTGGTCATTTGAGTGTAAATCGGGCGAAAGCTATATATGGGAGCTATATCTAAAGCTGAACCGATTTCAACCAAATTTGGCACGCATGACTATATTACTAATTGTACTCCTAGTGCAAAATTTCAACCAAATTGGGTCAAAACTCTGGCTTCTGGGGCCATATAAGTCCATATCGGGCGAAAAATATATATGGAAGCTATATCTAAATCTGGCACACATGACTACACTACCGATTGTACTTCTTGTGCAAAATTTCAAGCTTATCGGGATAAAACTCTGGCTTCTGGGTCCATATAAGTGCATATCGGGCGAAAGATATATATGGGAGCTATATCTAACTCTGAATCGATTTCAATCAAATTTGGCACGCATAGCTACAATGCTAAATCTACTCCCTGTGCAAAATTTCAATCAAATTGGGCCAAAACTCTGGTTTTAGGACCATATTAGTCCATATCGGGCGAAAAATATATATATGGGAGCTATATCTAAATCTGAACCGATTTCAATCAAATTTTGTACACTTAACTGCACTACTAATTGTACTCCTAGTGCAAAATTTCAACCAAATTCGGCCAAAAATCTGGCTTCCGGGGCCATATAAGTCCATATCGGCCGAAAGATATATATGGGAGCTATATCTAAATCTGAACCGATTTCTTCCAAAATCAATAGGGTTCTATTCTGACCCAAATTAGGAACATGTGCCAAATTTGAAGGCGGGTGGACTTAAAGGCGGTTGGACTTAATAGACTTTGATCACAAAAATGTGTTCACAGACAGACAGACGGACGGACGGACAGACGGACATGGTTATATCGACACAGGGACCCACCCTGAGCATTATTGCCAAAGACACCATGTGTCTATCTCGTCTCCTTCTGGGTGTTACAAACATATGCACTAACTTATAATACCCTGCTCCACAGTGTGGCGCAGGGTATAAAAAACGTGTATCGGATTTAGTTTTTATCGGTCCATTTCGGTCCATTTGGAAGGCGCACTGATCATGAAAATTACAAAGAGATGTGCCAAAAAATGATGAGTATCGGTCCATGTTTTGGTATATTCCACATATAGACCGATCTCTTGATTTTACTTCTTGGGCTTAAAAAAATCGTAGTATTTTTTCCCAATTTGTCTCAAATTGAAAACCTAGAGGTATTTTAGGAACATAAGAAGGTGTGCCGAAAATTGTGAATATAGGTCCATGTTTTGATATAGCCCCCATATAGTGAGTTCTCTAGATTTTACTTTTTGGGCTTATAGAAAACGTAGCTTTTATCCAATTTGCCTAAAATTCGGAATCTAGAGGTATTATAGGAAATCTAGAGGTATTATAGGTGCGCCGAAAATGGTAAGCATCGGTCAAAGTTTTGGTATAGCCCGATCTCCCGATTTTACTTTTTGGGCTTATAGGAACCATAGTTTTTATCTGATTTGCCTGAAATTATAAATATACTGGAATTTTAGAATTAAAAAAAAACGTGTATCGGATTTAGTTTTTATCGGTCCATTTGGAAAGCGCACTGATCATGAAAATTGCTTGAAACTGTATGTAAAATTTCCAGATTTTACTTCTCGTAATTATTTAAATAATGGGGATGAAAATCTACAGATTTAAGATTTCAAATCAGGGCGTAATTTCATCATTATCTTGCACACTTACAAGATATGTTAATGATTTTTCTAAAACTCAAAGAAAAATGGTTCTTATAAATCCAGAATCTTGTAAAGTCTTCATAGGTAAAATCTTTAAATTTCGGAAAGTGTATTAATTGAACTGCTCAGCTTGGGAGAATATCTCTCATCAAACCCCCCTGAAATTTCAAAGGGAACTGTAATATTCGATTCATGGTGGTGGGTATTTAAGATTCGGCCCGGCCGAACTTACTGCTTTATATACTTGTTTATTTCAGTGTTAGACATTTTTAGTCCGCCAACCTACACAGAAAAAAAGTAAACTACATTATGGGGAAAATAAACTATCTCGTGCGAAAATTGAACTAAATTGTATTCGTAATTTTGAGATTCATTAAACTGATGAAAAGTTTCCGACATTTTTGGATTCTTAATTACCATTTACGAAATTCATCTTTCTCGAAATGAAAAAATTAACTAAAAATAAAGAAAAAAATCTTAGGCGCCAGATCACTCCCATTTTAACCACTCTCTAGTTCATTCTTACTATTTTTGAGAAATGTACGAAAAACATCTTCTATTTTGTTAGAATTCAACTAATTTGTATATAATTGGAATTTTACTGCCATTTAGTTCATAAAATTTTTGTGACATAGTTGGAATAAAAAAAAATCGATGGGCTGGGGAAAATTTCTTACAAAAATTTAAAAATAAACTAAAACAAAATAACATTTTTGCATTAAATATTAGTTCATTTTAGCATCAGTTTACAACAGATTTTTTTTCTGTGTATATTTGAATTTTTAAAATTAATCGTTAATCCAAGTTTCCATTGCAGAAAATATAGGTGCAGATCCATTTCAGCCAAAATTTTCATTTCGCCTGATGTTCGATGATCCATTAATATTTAATATAAAATTTTGTATTACAATGAAATAATCTAAAATGGATGGTGTGTCAACCTTATGCGTACAGATTGTTTTCGAACAGCCCAATAAGTTTTTCTGCAGTAGTGAAACCCTCCTTAACCCTTTCACTACCGAAATAAACCTAATGTTAAAAACTTTAATTTGTCTTCTGTTTTTACTCGTACTAACAGCATGTAGAACAGAAATTGTAATTTTGAGTTTCAAGAGTTTGTTCTGAAAATTTGATTCTTGAATTGTAACCAAATTTCCTTACGAATATAAGCGGTATTTGGCCTATAATATCTTTCGAAGTGTGAGAAAAAATACAAAAAACGAACCCGAAACAATATCAATTATAGTTTTTGTATGAATGTCCATTTACTAGAGATCGTAAGGTAAAATAATCTCCAATCTCAAAATTTCGTATTTTTCGTTTATTTTTAAAGAAGTTTATAAAAATGCATTTATTATAGCTTATTTAGATTAAAGACTCTACTTTAAAATAACATCGAGAAATAGATAGAAACTAAGTGGGGAAATAGAATATGGTGTTGTTTTCGAATATCTTTCTTAGTGGACAATAGTAGTCAAAGGATTAATGCCAAAAATATTTCGGGCTTTTCAGCCTTGTGGAACTTTAAAATAATTGATTCTATGACATTCGGACTTGATTATAAAAAGGATTAAATTTAATTCGATTGAATTCGATTCAACTCAATTCCATTCAGTTCACAGAAAAAATTTCCGTAGTTAAACTAACGCTAAATTTAACTTATTTTTATTGGAAAAAAAATATTTGCTTGTAGTTAAATTTTATTGTTTTTATCGAAATTTTCCACAGCTTAATGAAATCTTACTTTTTTTAAGTATGTCTCAAAAATTTTATGAACTAAACGTGAGTATAAGTTCAATGACCGTACGCAGTTCAATATGAACTAAAACGAATGGAAATTTTCGTACGATTCCCAAAAATAGTAAGAATGAACTACTGTATGGTTAAAATGGTCATGATTTGGCGCCAATGATTTTCTTCTTTACTTTTATTTAATTTTTATACCCTCCATCATAGGATGGGGGTATATTAACTTTGTCATTCCGTTTGTAACACATCGAAATATTGCTCTAAGACCCCATAAAGTATATATATTCTGGGTCGTGGTGAAATTCTGAGTCGATCTAAGCATGTCCGTCCGTCCGTCTGTTGAAATCATGCTAACTTCCGAACGAAACAAGCTATCGACTTGAAACTTGGCACAAGTGGTTGTTATCGATGTAGGTCGGATGGTATTGAAAATGGGTCATATCGGTCCACTTTTACGTATAGCCCCCATATAAAGGGACCCTCAGATTTGGCTTGTTGAGCCTCTAACAGAAGCATATTTCATTCGATCCGGCTGAAATTTGGTATATGGTGTTGGTATATGGTCTCTAACAGCCATGCAAAAATTGGTCCACATCGGTCCATAATTTATATAGCCCCCATATAAACCGATCCCCAGATTTGGCTTGCGGAGCCTAAAAGAGAAGCAAATTTCATCCGATCCGGCTGAAATTTGGTACATGGTGTTGGTATATGGTCTCTAAAAACCATGCAAAAATTGGTTCACATCGGTCCATAATTATATATAGCCCCCATATAAACCGATCCCCAGATTTGGCTTGCGGAGCCTCAAAGAGAAGAAAATTTCATCCGATCCGGCTGAAATTTGGTACATGATGTTGGTATATGGTCTCTAACAACCATGCAAAAATTGGTCCACATTGGTCCATAATTATATATGGCGCCCATATAAAACGATCCCCAGATTTGGGTTGTGCAGCCTCAAAGAGAAGCAAATTTCATCCGATCCGCCTGAAATTTGGTACATGATATTGGTATATGGTCTCTAACAACCATGCAAAACTTGGTCCACATCGGTCCATAATTATATATGGCGCCTATATAAACCGATCCCCAGATTTGGCTTGCGAAGTCTCCAAGAGAAGCAAATTTTATCCAATCCGGTTGTAATTTGGAACATGGTGTTAGTATATGATCTTTAACAAGCGTGCCAGAATTGGTCCATATCGGTCCATAATTATATATAGCCCCCATATAAAACATTCTCCAGATTTGACCTCCGGAGCCTCTTGGAGGAGCAAAATTCATCCGATCCGGTTCAAATTAGGCACGTGGTGTTAGTATATGGTCGCTAACAACCATACCAAAATTGGTCCAATCACACAAAAATTGGTCCATATCGGTTCATAATCATGGTTGCCACTAGAGCCAAAAATAATCTACCAGAATTTTATTTCTATAGAAAATTTTGTCAAAATTTTATTCCTAGAGAAAATTTTGTTAAAATTTTATTCGGTTCATAATAAAATTTTCATCATTGTCAAAATTTAATTTCTATAGAAAATTTTATCAAAATTTTATTTCTATAGAAAATTTTGTTCAAATTTTATTCGGTTCATAATCATGGTAGCCACTCGAGCCAAAAATAACCTACCAAGATTTTATTTCTATAGAAAATTTTGTCAAAAGTTTATTTCTATAGAAAACTTTGTGAAAATTTTGTTAAAATTTTATTTCTGTAGAAAATTTTGTCAAAATTTTATGTCTACTTTGTCAAACTGAATCATATACGTATTGGATCGATCTTTTTTGATTTAATATATACCACGTATGGACTTACATACAATTTAGAAGATGGTGTTAGGAGGTTTTAAGATACCTTGCCATCGGCAAGTGTTACCGCAACTTAAGTAATTCGATTTTGGATGGCAGTGTTTAGATGAAGTTTCTACGCAATCCATGATGGAGGGTACATAAGCTTCGGCCTGGCCGAACTTACGGCCGTATATACTTGTTTTTTTTTCTATGAGATGATGTAATTTCGTGAACTGCAGTTAAAAAGTACAACAGGGCATTAAAATGGTTCCTGGTTTTAACAACGCTTTGTGGAAATCTCAAAATGTGGAGTAAAATTTAGTTCAATTATCGTGCGTGGTAGTTCATTCTTCCTATAAAACAGTTCACTTTCTTTCTGTGTTCAATTCAATAACCGTTGAATTTGGACCACAAAATTTTTAAGTTCGTGAATTTGTCGTAAATAGTGGAAATTAAATGCAATTCATTTCGATTGAATTCTATGCAATTCAATTCGTTTCAACTCGATTCAATTAAATTTCAATGCAATTCAACTCCATTAAGTTCAAGTCAATTCGATTCAATTCGGTAACTGTGGAATTTAGAATACCAAATTTTGTAGATTTGCCGGGAATAGTAGAATTGTAGTGGATTAAACTAAATTTAATTCGATTTAATTCGATCCAATACAATTCAATTCCATTCAGTTCAGTTCAATAAACGTGGAACACAAAATTTTTACGTTCGTAAATTTGTCGCGATTAGTGGAAATTGTAGTGTATTACATTAAATTCAATTCTGTTCGATGCAATTCATGTCGATTCGATTGAAATCGATTCAATTCGCTTCAATTTAAAAAAATTAATCAATTCGATTCGACTCAATTCATTTCAATTCAATGAATCAATAAATTCAACAAACGTGGAATTTAGAACACCAAATTTGTTAATTTGTCGTAAATAGTGGAATTTCAATTCAATTTAATTTGGAATTTTGAATACCAAATTTTTACGTTCGTAGAAAAGAAATAAATCTGTTCGATTCGACTCAATTCAATTCATTTTAATTCTATTCAACTCAGTTCGATTCAATTCAATAACCGTGGAGCTTATTTGTACGTTCGTGGATTTGTGGGGAATAGTGGAAACTGTAGTGGATTAAATTCAATTCGATTTAATTGGATTCTATTCAATTCGATACAAATCAATTCCATTAATTTTAATTCAATAAACGTGGAACATGCGTGGATATACCGCGAATAGTGGAAATTGTAGTGGTTTAAATTCAATTAACTTCAATTTAAAAAATAATAATAAATCAGTTCGATTGGACTCAATTCAATTCGATCAGGTTTTTTGGTCTATGTACCCATATTGTATATAATGTAAATATTCAGTTTTTTTTTTTTTTTTTGTTTTCTAGCTCAAACTCACACTCTCCCAAGTAAATTTCAATGCACACATGGATAGAGTCGTCCCAATCAAAAGAAACAAATGTACAAAAGCAATAAAATAAAACGCAAACTTGAATTTCTCCTCTGCACAAATGCCTCATGGCCAATTTCACATAAAATGAAAACAATTGCACTTTAATTTCAACCATTTTGTATTGATGCAAATGTTTGGCCAGAAACGGATGTTGATTTCTTAACCGTTAACCGCCATCGCTTAGCCATGGTGGTTGGTCAAACATTTGCATCCTTTACAAAAGGTACTAAAACCAAACACTTGTATATTTTTCTTTAAAAACAAAAATCTACAAATCAGGTGCAACTGGATGAAGCAACCGATGCCTGGGGTATTAAAGTTGAACGTGTTGAAATGTAAGCGAAATTGAAATTTAAACCCAATCTCATTTGTCCTTAGAATTGTAAGTCCTAAATTATATGTTATCTATTTCAAATGCTACACAACTCGTATCACAAATCACATTGACAAAACCACCACACGCACAAACATACTCAAACGTAAACGGCCACAACTACCACGACAATTGCCATTTGGACAATGACATGGACGAGGACTATTTTGACCATTATCACAAAACCTACTCCCTTCACAAAACACCATCCCATACCATACCCAAATCACATGACAAACCACAGCAAAGATGTCCGTTTGCCAGTCCAATTGCAAAGAGCCATGGCAGCGGAAGCAGAAGCCGCACGAGAGGCCAGGGCCAAAGTTATAGCTGCAGAGGGTGAACAGAAAGCCTCGAAAGCTTTAAGAGAAGCATCTGAAGTCATAGGTGGTTCACCGGCCGCATTACAATTGAGATATTTACAGGTACGTATATGAAAACCAAAAATTTCTATTCTGCACTAATTGCCTAAATTCATATGTGAGAGGTAATTTTATAACAGTCCAGCCGAACCCACTTCATTGCGTCTTCATGAGAGCCTATTTCTTGAAAAATATCACATTTACTTTGATGTAAAGGGTGATACGGTCAAAATTTGGTCAATATAAACTTGACGCATTTCTTTCAATTTTGCATTTAAAAAACCTGAACACCCTTATTTTGAAGGTGTGTGTGTGTAGAATGTTGCTCCTATTTTGATTTTGGAATTCACTCTTCAGTTGTCAAAATGCCGTCCAAGCAAGAAGAGCAGCGTATCAAAATTTTGCTCGCGCATCGCGAAAATCCGAGCTACTCGCACGCAAAGCTGGCAAAATCGCTAAAAGTTGCAAAATCAACCATTACAAATGTAATTAAAGTGTTTGGGGAACGTTTGTCGACAGCCAGGAAGTCTGGATCGGGGGGAAATCGAAAATCGGAAGCCGCTGAGACGACAAAGAGAGTTGCCGGTAGTTTCAAGCGAAACCCTAACCTCTCTCTCCGAGATGCCTACAACCGTGCATCGAGCCAAAAAACGAGCCGGACTATCGACTTACAAGAAGGTAGTGACTCCAAATCGCGATGATAAACAAAATACGACCGCCAAAGCGCCATCCCGGAGGCTGTACACGACGATGCTGACGAAGTTTGACTGCGTGGTAATGGACGACGAAACCTACGTCAAAGCCGACTACAAGCAGCTTCCGGGACAGGAGTTTTATACGGCAAAAGGAAGGAGAAAGGTAGCAGATATTTTCAAGCACATAAAACTGTCAAAGTTCGCAAAGAAATATCTGGTTTGGCAAGCCATCTGTACCTGTGGCTTGAAAAGCAGCATTTTCATAGCTTCCGGGACTGTCAACCAAGAAATTTACGTGAAAGAGTGTTTGATTAAACGTCTGCTGCCTTTTCTGAAGAAACACGGTTGTTCCGTACTGTTTTGGCCGGATTTGGCATCTTGCCATTACGGTAAAAAGGCCATGGAGTGGTACGTCGCCAACAACGTGCAGGTGGTTCCCAAGGACAAGAACCCTTCCAACACGCCAGAGCTCCGACCAATTGAGAAATACTGGGCTATTGTCAAGCGGAACCTAAAGAAGACCAAAAAAACTGCTAAGGACGAGCAGCAGTTCAAGGCAAACTGGCTTTCTGCGGCAAAGAAGGTGGACAAGGTGGCTGTACAAAATCTGATGGCAGGTGTCAAGCATGAGGCCCGACAATTCGGATTTGGAAAAGCGAAAGCCTAACTGAATATTTTCCTGAATCTTATACTAGTTGAACTTGAAAAAGAAATTTAATTTGATTTTTTAAATAAACGATTTCACCGATTTACACGCGTTTTCCCTTGACCAAATTTTGACGGTATCATCCTTTAAATTATTAAGGAACATTTTGAGTTTACTACATCAGGGTGCGCACGTGAAGTTATCAAATCAAAAAAACAAGTAAGGAAAGTATAAAGTCGGGCGGGGCCGACTATATTATACCCTGCACCACTTTGTAGATCTAAATTTTTGATACCATATCACATCCGTCAAATGTGTTGGGTGCTATATATAAAGGTTTGTCCCAAATACATACATTTAAATATTACTCGATGTGGACAGAATTTGATGACTTTTACAAAATCTATAGACTCAAAATTTAAGTTGGCTAATGCACTAGGGTGGAACACAATTTTAGTAAAAAAAAACAAGTAAGGAAAGTCTAAAGTCGGGCGGGGCCGACTATATTATACCCTGCACCACTTTGTAGATCTAAATTTTCGATACCATATCACATCCATCAAATGTGTTGGGTGCTATATATAAAGGTTTATCCCAAATACATACATTTTAATATCACTCGATTTGGACAGAATTTCATAGACTTTTACAAAATCTATAGGCTCAAAATTTAAGTTGGCTAATGCACTAGGGTGGAACACAATTTTAGTAAAAAAGGAAAGTCTAAAGTCGGGCGGGGCCGACTATATTATACCCTGCACCACATTGTAGATCGAAATTTTGGCCAAATTGGGCCAAAACTCAGGCTTCTGGGGCCGTATAAGTCCATATCGGGCGAAAAATATATATGGAAGCTATATCTAAATCTGACCGAGTTCAAACAAATTTGGCACAGTTAACCATACTATTAAACGCACTCCTTTTGCAAAGTTTGAAGCAAATCTGGGTAAAATTCTGCCTTTAGAGGCCATATAAGTGCAAATCAGACCAAGGTATATATGGGAGCTATATCTAAATCTGAACCGATTTCAACCAAATTTGGCACACTTAACCATATTATTAAACGTACACTTTGTGCAAATTTTGAATCAAATCAGGGCAAAATTCTAACTTTTGAAGCAATATAAGCGCAAATCGGACGAAATATATATATGGGAGCTACATATATCTAAACCTGAACCGATTTTAACCAAATTTGGCACAGTTAACAATATTATTAAACGTACTCCTTGTGCTAAATTTGAAGCAAATCAGGGTAAAATTCTGGTTTTTAAGGCCATATAAGTCCAAATCGGACGAAAGGTATATATGGGAGCTATATCTAAATCTGAACTGATTTCAACCAAATTTGGCATAGTTAACAATAAAACGTACGCAAATTTTGAATCAAATCAGGGCAAAATTCTGGTTTTTGAAGCCATATAAGTGCAAATCGGACGAAAGATATATATGGGAGTTATATCTAAATCTGAACCGATTTAGCTGATGTTTTGCAGGTTTTACGTGACTCATAAAATATAGATGCACAAAAGTTGAAGAAGATCGGTTCATAAATACGTGAATTATGATCAAATCGGTGATAAATATATATGGCAGCTATATCTAAATCTGAACCGATTTTTTCCAAAATCAATAGCGATTGTCTTTGACCCGAAGAAAGAACCCATGCCAAAATTGAGGACGATCGGACTTAAATTGCGAGCTGTACTTTGTGCACAAAATTACATATACAAACAGACGGACGGACAGACAGACAGACAGACAGACGGACATCGCTAAATCGACTCAGAATTTAATTCTAAGCCGATCGGTATACTAAAAGGTGGGTCTATGACTATTATTTCCTGGCGTTACATACAAATGCACAAACTTATTATACCCTGTACCACAGTAGTGGTGAAGGGTATAATTATAAACGTAATCAAAACCAAAATCACTAGTGAAAGGACAAAATGATTTTTTCACTGCACTATATTTTTTTAAATGATGCAATGTATTCAATTCGTTGGATCTTCTTCCATATTCCCCGCGAATTTTAAGCGTGTTAAGACAAAACTCTCTTTGTTTCCTGTCACACATAAATCAGAGGTAGTAAATAGTTAAAAATTCTGAGATCTTGCTTAGCGTATCCAAAACCGACACCGATTAATCAGTATCAATTATACAAACCGAAAACGGATAGTGAAAAAATTGGCAATTTCGGTTAACCGTGAAGCTCCGTTTTTGGCCATCGGTTAAATAGTTTTCTTCAATGAAACTTTCATCCGAAAGTCGAAATTTTCGTAAAGATGTACTAAAGTTGAGAAACAACTGACAACTTACAGCACAATTTCGCTAATGTGTCATTCAGACTATAAGTTTATCCGGACGATAATGCCCGGGTCCAACATTGCGAGACATATCACAGATGTTGGTCGCACTATAAGCTATGTTCGACGTCATAATCGACACTGCTGCTTTTTAATGTGATCGATAACACATTTATGGATTATTTAGTCATCGCCGACAATTCGGTTTCGCGATTGGTCACACTGTAAGATTCTTTACAAACTCAAACATTCCGTACGGATAAATTTATAGACTGAACGACGCTTGAGTAGCACAATATAATAATTTACTACACCACTCTCTAGAACGTTTTCGTGTACAACGTTGTGTTTCTTTCACCAAAAAAAATATTTTTCTCAGGAACGAAATTTTAATCGAACAAAAGTCCTTTTCAATGAAAGCAAATAAACCTTAATTTATTAGAAGTGTCTCAAATGTTTATACCCATCACCACTATCCTGTACCACGGGTAAAATAAGTTTGTGCATGTGTAACAGGTTGGCTGATAAGTCCCCGGTCTAACAAAGAAAAACACATTTTTTTGTCAAAATTCGTTTTTATACCCTCCACCATAGGATGGGGGGTATATTAACTTTGTCATTCCGTTTGTAACACATCGAAATATTGCTCTAAGACCCCATAAAGTATATATATTCTGGGTTATGGTGAAATTCTGAGTCGATCTGAGCATGTCCGTCCGCCCGTCCGTCCGTCCGTCCGTCTGTTGAAATCACGCAAACTACCGAACGAAACAAGCTATCGACTTGAAACTTGGCACAAGTAGTTGCTATTGATGTAGGTCGGACGGTATTGCAAATGGGCCATATCGGTCCACTTTTACGTATAGCCCCCATATAAACGGACCCCCAAATTTGGTTTGCAAGGCCTTTAAGAGAAGCAAATTTCATCTGATCCGGCTGAAATGTGGTACATGGTGTTAGTATATGGTCTCTAACGACCATGCAAAAATTGGTTCACATCGGTCCATAATTATATATAGCCCCCATATAAACCGATCCCCCGATTTGGCTTGCGGAACCTCTAAGAGAAGCAAATTTCATCCGATCCGTCTGAAATTTGGTACATGGTGTTATTATATGGTCTCTAACAACCATGCAAAAATTGGTCCACATCGGTCCATAATTATATATAGCCCCCATATAAACCGATCACCAGATTTGACCTCCGGAGCCTCTTGGAAACGAAAATTCATCTGATTCAGTTGAAATTTGGTATGTGGTGTTAATATATGGCCTCAAACTCCCATACAAAAATTGGTCGAAATCGGTCCATAATTATATATAGCTCCCATGTAAACCGATCACCAGATTTGACCTCCGGAGCCCCTTGGAAGAGCAAAATTCATCCGATTCGGTTGAAATTTGTTACGTGATGTTAGTATATGGTATCCAACAATCATGCAGGAATTGGTTCATATCAGTCCATAATTATATATAGCACCCATATAAACCGATCCCCAGATTTGACCTCCGGAATTCATCCGATCTGGTTGAAATTTGGTACGTGGTGGTAGTATATGATATTTAACAACCATGCCAAAAGTGGTTCATATCAGTCCATAATCATATATAGCCCCCATATAAACCGATCCCGAGATTTGGTTTTGAAGCCTCTTGGAGTAGCAAATTTCATCCGAGTCAGTTGAAATTTGGTACATTGTGCTAGTATATGGCCGTTAACAGCCATGCATAAATAGGTCCATATCGGTCTATAGTTATGTATAGCCGTCAGATAAATCGAACCAATCTCACAAAAATTGGTCCATATCAATAATTGTATATAGCCCCCATATAAGCGACCCCCATATTTCAATTCTGGCTCCCTACGTACCGTTCAAAAGTCCATATCGATTCGTAATTATTTGTAGACTTACCTACACATACATTTTTTTTGTCTAATGTAGACCACGTATGGACTAACTCACAATTTAGAAAACGATTTAAGATACCACAACCCAAGTAATTCGATTGTGGATGACAGTCTTTCGTAGTAGTTTCTACGCAATCCATGGTGGAGGGTACATGAGATTCGGCCTGGCCGAACTTACGGCCGTTTATACTTGTTATTATTCAACATAGTTCCCTTCAAGAAGGATACAACGATTATAGCGACCTTAAAATTTTTTGATACCATTTTGGTAGTACTCCTTCGGTTTTGCCTCAAAATAGGCCTCAGTTTCGCCGTTTAGCCGCGATTTCGACCTTCAAACGCTCCAATAACGCCATACGATAGTCACTGTTGATGGTTTTTCCCTTCTCAAGATAATCGATAAAAATTATTCCATTCGCATCCCAAAAAACAGAGGCCATTAATTTGCCAGCGGACTTTTGAGTCTTTCCACGCTTCGGAGACGGTTCACCGGTCGCTGTCCACTCAGCCGACTGTCGATTGGACTCAGGAGTGTAGTGATGGAGCCATGTTTCATCCATTGTCACATATCGACGGAAAAACTCGGGTGTATTACGAGTTAACAGCTGCAAACACCGCTCAGAATCATCAACACGTTGTTGTTTTTGGTCAAATGTGCGCTCGCGCGGCACCCATTTTGCACAGAGCTTCCGCATATCCAAATATTGATGGATGATATGACCAACACGTTCCTTTGATATCTTTAAGGCCTCTGCTATCTCGATCAACTTCATTTTACGGTCATTCAAAATCATTTTGTGGATTTTTTTGATGTTGTCTTCGGTAACCACCTCTTTCGGGCGTCCATTGCGTTCACTGTCCTCCGTGCTCATTTCACCACGCTTGAATTTTGCATACCAAACAATTATTGTTGATTTCCCTGGGACAGAGTCCGGAACCTTCAGAAAAAGGTATTTCATCAAAACACGAAAATCCTTTTTTTTCATTTTTTTCACAATAACAAAAGTTGCTCCACAAAAGACGCTCTATATCACAAACTAATTAACTTACACATGTCAAATTTTGACACGAATCATTTGAAGGTTTGTACTATATAAAAATGATATGCATTTAATACTAGCGACGCCATCTATGTGTCAGACCGGGGACTTATCAGCCAAACTGTTATGTAGCGCATAGAAGGATCAGTCTTATAGCCATCTTTTAGTGTACCAATCGTCTTAGAATTAAATACTCTGAGATCTTATTGTTGATTTTTATTTATTTATATTTCATCCTTCCTGATATTTATCAATTTTCACTGAATTGCTTCCTCAGAGGTACTAGATATAAAAGATAATAACTACACAAAATTCTTATTAGAGCTAGTGAAGCATGACTGCTCCATTCTAAGTTTATCTATGGCACTGATAAACCAATGAACCTTCCGGTACATTTCGGACTAGGGGCCAGTAAGTTCGGCCCGGACGCATCTTAAATACCCAACACCATAAATCAAATATTATTTCCTGTTAAAGTAGCAGGGGGGTTAATGATAAGCAGATCAGGTCAACCAGTCAAAGATTTTACCAATGAAGACTAGATCAGTTTATTGATTTATAAGAAACATATTTGTTTGAATTTTAGAGGAATCATAAACATCGTTTGCAAGTATGCAAGAAAACAATGAAATAACGCCTTGATTTGAAATCTAAAATCTAGATTTTTACCCCCATTGTTCAAATGATTACCAGAAATAAAATCTGGAAATTATACATTCAGTTTCAAGCAATTTTCATTTTCAGTGCACATGGGCCGATACTCAACATTTCGGCATACGTCTTTACGGTCCCAAAATACTTCTACATTTAAAATTTCATGCAAATTGGATAACAACTTCGGTTTCTAAAGGGTGGTTAAAATTTCAAGGGCCGATGTTGATTTTGAATAAAACACAAACTATTTAGAAAATTATTGTAATTTTATTTTATTATGATATATTGGTGTTACTCAATTATGTATGGAACAAAATAACGGCCAAATGGGCGCCGCGACCTCGGTGGCACACCTTCATCCGATGGTCCAAACTTTCGATGACGTTGAGGTATAATGGAGGTTCAATGCCGTTAATGTGCGGAATTATCTCATCCTTTAGCTCTTGAATTGTTGCTGGCGTACACTTTTTCTTTCAAATAACCCCAAAGAAAAACGTCCAACGGTGTCAAATCACATGATCTTGGCGGCCAATTGACATCGCCATTACGTGAGATAACACGGCCATTGAATTTGTTGCGCAAAAGAGCCATTGTTTCGTTAGCTGTGTGGCAAGTGGCACCGTCCTGCTGAAACCACATATCGTCCACATCCATATCTTCCAATTCGGGCCATAAAAAGTTCGTTATCATCTCACGATAGCGAACACCATTCACAGTAACTGCCTGACCGGCCTCATTTTGGAAAAAATACGGCCCGATGATGCCGCCAGCCCATAAACCGCACCAAACAGTCACTCTTTGTGGGTGCATTGGTTTTTCGACAATCACTCTTGGATTCTCATTCGCCCAAATGCGGCAATTCTGTTTATTGACGAATCCACTGAGGTGAAAATGTGCCTCATCACTGAAGATGATTTTCTTCGAAAATTGATCATCCACTGTTGCCATTTCTTGGAACCATTCTGCCCATTCACGACGTCCATGGTTCAAATTGAGTAAGTCTGAAATAGGGAAATGTCAAATAAAATTCGGAAAAAACTTGGCGTTTAGGTGTGGTTCACATTCAACATCGGCCCTTACAATTTAACCACCCTTTATAAGCCCACGAAGTAAAATTGGGAGATCGGTCTATATGGGGGTTATACCAAAACATGGACCGATACTCACCATTTTCGGCACAACTCTTTATGGTCCTAAAATACCTCTAGATTTCCAATTTCAGGCCAATTGGAAAAAACTACGGATTCTAGAAGTCCAAGAAATAAACTCGGAAGATCGCTATATAGGAGCTATAATAAAACATCGACCGATACTCGCCATTTTTAACACCTCTTTATGGTTCTAAAATACCTCTAGATTTCAAATTTCAGGCAAATTGATTAAAAACTACGGTTTCTATAAGCCCAAGAAGTAAAATCGGGAGATCGGTCTATATGAGGGCTATACAAAAACATGGACCGATACGCACCATTTTTAGCACACCTCTTTAGGGTCCTAAAATACCTCTAGATTACAAATTTCAGGCAAATTAATTAAAAACTACGGTTTCTATAAGCCCAAGAAATAAAATTTGGAGATCGGTCTATATGGGGGCTATACCAAAACATGGGCCGATACTCACCATTTTCGGCACACCCTTTTATGGTCCTAAAATACCACTAGATTTAAAATTTCAGGTAAATTGGTTAAAAACTACGGTTTCTTTAAGCCCAAGAAGTAAAATTGGGAGATCGGTCTATATGGGGCTATACCAAAACATGGGCCGATACTCACCATTTTCGGCATACGTCTTTACGGTCCTAAAATACTTCTACATTTAAAATTTCATGCAAATTTGACAACAACTTCGGTTTCTTTAAGCCCAAGAAGTAAAATTGGGAGATCAGTCTATATGGACTGATACTCACCATTTTCGGCACACCTCTTTACGGTCCTAAAACTCCTCTAGATTTCCAATTTCAGGCAAATTGGATAACTACTACTGTTTCTATAAGCCTAAGAAGTAAAATCGGGAGATCGGTCTATATTGGGGTTATACCAAAACATGGACCGATACTCACCATTTTCGGCACACCTCTATATGATCCTAAAATACCTCTAGATTTTCAGTAAGTAAAAAAAAAAGAAAAAACAATGATAATAAAATTAACAATTTTACCCCGGCTGACATTTGAACCTGTGCCAGTTGAATTTTTCGCTTTCATGGAAATTCTTTTGAAAATATTTTGCTAATTATAATTTTCTCTTGATTTTAAATGTAACAAGTATATACGGCCGTAAGTTCGGCCAGGCCGAATCTTATGTACCCTCCACCATGGATTGCGTAGGAACTTCTACTAAAGGCTGTCATCCACAATCGAATTACTTGGGTTGCGATAACACTTGCCGATGGCAAGGTATCGTAAAACTTTTTAACACTGTCTTCTAAATTGTAAGTTAGTCCATAAGGGGTATATATTAAACAAAAAAAAAAAAGGCCGATTAAGTACGTATATAATTCAGTTTGACAAAATTTTCTATAGAAATAAAATTTTGACAAAATTTTCTATAGAAATAAAAACTTGACAAAATTTTCTATAGAAATAAAATGTTGACAAAATTTTCTATGGAAGTAAAATGTTGACAAAATTTTCTATAGTAATAAAATTTTGACAAAATTTTCTATAGAAATAAAATGTTGACAAAATTTTCTATAGAAATAAAATGTTGACAAAATGTTCTATAGAAATAAAATGTTGACAAAATTTTCTACAGAAATAAATTTTTTACAAAATTTTCTATAGAAATAAAATTTTGACAAAATTTTCTATGGTAATAAAATGTTGACAAACATTGCTATAGAAATAAACTTTTTACAAAACTTTCTATAGAAATGAAATTTTGACAAAACTTTCTATAGTAATAAAATTTGACAATTTTTACATGGCTGTTAGAGGCCATATACTAACGAAATGTACCAAATTTCAACCGCATCGGATGACTTTTGCTCCTCCAAGAGGCTCCGGAGGTCAAATCTGGGGATCGGTTTATATGAGAGCTATATATAATTATGGACCGATATGGACCAATTTTTGCATGGTTGTTAGAGACCATATACTAACACCGCGTACTAAATTTCAATTGGATCGGATGAATTTTGCTCATCCAAGAGGCTCCCGAGTTCAAATCTGGGGATCGGTTTATATGGGAGCTATATATAATTATGGACCGATATGGACCAATTTTTGCATGCTTGTTAGAGACCGTATACTAACATCAGGTACCAAATTTCAACCGGATCGGATGAATTTTGCCCCTCCAAGAGGCTCCGGAGTTCAAATATGGGAATCGGTTTATATGGGGGCTATATATAATTATGGACCGATATGGACCAATTTTTGCATGGTTGTTAGAGACCGTATACTTAGACCACGTACCAAATTTCAACCGGATCGGATGAATTTTGCTGCTCCGGAAGGCTCCGCAAGCCAAATTTGGGGATCGGTTTATATGGGGGCTATACGTAAACGTGGGCCGATATGGCCCATTTTCAATACCATCCGACCTACATCAATAACAACTACTTGTGCCAAGTTTCAAGTCGATAGCTAGTTTCGTTCGGAAGTTAGCGTGATTTCCACAGACGGACGGACAGACGGACAGACGGACGGACGGACGGACGGACGGACATGCTTAGATCGACTCAGAATTTCACCACAACCCAGAATATATATACTTTATGGGGTCTTAGAGCAATATTTCGATGTGTTACAAACGGAATGACAAAGTTAATATACCCCCATCCTATGGTGGAGGGTATAAAAACGATGTTTACATAAAAAATAATTTTTTGGAAAAATATTTTATAAAATAAATAAACGCTGGTGCGATTTGAATCTGCGTGCTTCACTATTGCCATTCCGTTTGTAGACATCGAAATATCGTCTAGAGACCCCAAATTTTATAAGATTTGGCTGAAGTTCAAAATGTGAGATATTTTAGGTACACAAAGAGTTGTGGCAAGTATGATGTGTATCGGTCCACGATTTGGTATAGCTCCCCATATAGACCCATCTCTACATTTAACTTCTTGGACTTCTAAAAACCGCAATTTTTATTCGATTTGCATGAAATTCAAAATCTAGACATTTTTTAGGTCCACAAAAACGTGTCCTGAATATGGTGTGTATCGGTCTTTTTTTGGTATAACCCCCATTTTGTTTTTTTAATTTTTCTGCAACTTTTGAATGGTTAAAGATATCAATATAATTTTTTCTTTGTGTGAAAGCTGAGGTGTTTAACTCTAAGTTTGCAAGTGATAATGAACTATCTAACTGGCGAAAATTGCACTCCTCATTTTGAGATGAGAAAATTTTCTACTGCTTTATGTGTAAATTATGTGTAAACCAAGTTAGGTTCGAAAAAAATAATAAAATTTAATTGCAAACACGTAAGATTTTCGACCCACGTAAGACCATGTCGGCCGTCAAATTGAATATCCCACATACGCGATGAACTTGGATGTCATATTTAATACGAAACTATCTTGGAACCCACATATAGACATCACCGTATAAATATTATACTGATTTATAGGAAGGATGAACTAACACGTGCGAAAATTGAACTAAATTGTTCTCCACATTTTGAGATTTCCACAAAGCGTTGTTAAAGCCAGGAAAATGTAATACCCTGTTGCAGTCCACGATATTATACCCTCTCATAGAAGAAAACAAGTAAGGAAAGTCTAAAGTCGGGCGGGGGCCGACTATATTATACCCTTCACCACTTTGTAGATCTAAATTTTCGATACCATATCACATCCGTCAAATGTGTTGGAGAGCTATATATAAAGGTTTGTCCCAAATAAATACATTTAATTATCACTCGATCTGGACAGAATTTGATAGACTTCTACAAAATCTATAGACTCAAAATTTAAGTCGGCTAATGCACTAGGGTGGAACACAATTTTAGTAAAAAACAAGTAAGGAAAGCCTAAAGTCGGGCGGGGCCGACTATATTATACCCTGCACCACTTTGTAGATTCACATTATCGTCCATATCAAATCCGTCAAATGTGTTACAAAATCTCTAGAATTAAAATTGAAATCGGCTAACGCCCTGGAATGAAACACAATGTTAATAAAAAATATGGGAAATATGAAGCGAGAGAAATTTTAATGCAATTATACAAAAGAGTATTTATGATTTACCAGGCGATACTTATGTATTCGAGACATAGGACAATTTGAGTAACATTTACAATTTTTGCTACTCATCAGTGGCGATTTTACAAGGATATTGGTTAGATCTTGCCAAGATATGTGGTCAAGTGTGGGTTGTGATATGTTATTTGGACAAGTCGGGAGACTTATTTAAAACTCAACCGTTCTGTGGAAAGTCTGGCATTACACTGTGTAGGATATGACTAAGATATGGGGAAATCATCACAGAATTTTGTGTAAAGTGTGGGAATTTGGCCATATTTGTATAAACCGAGGAAAATCCCATTCCAAATGGGTCTAAAATATGAAATAGTCTACCATATTTTCCCAACTCTGGTGCTCATATATATGGGAGCTATATAATCTGAACCGATTTTGATTAAATTTGACATGCATAGTTAGAATAATAACTCTGCTATCTCTGCAAAATTTCACGTTAATGGGAGCATAACTTTGGCCCCCTTGGTCATCTGAGTGTAAATCGAGCGAAAGATATATATAGGAGCTTTATCTAAATCTGAACCGATTTAACCAAATTTGGCACACTTGCCGATACTGTTAAACATACTCCTTGTGCAAAAGTTGAAGCAAGTCATGGCTTTTGAGGCGGTATAAGTCCAAATCGGGCGAAAGATATATATGAGAGCTATATCTAAATCTGAACCGATTTCAACCAAATTTGGTACACATACCGATACTATTAACCGTACCTCTTGTGCAAATTTTGAACTAAATCACGGCAAAACGCTGGCTTTTGAGGCCATATAAGTTCAAATCGGACGAAAGATATGTCTGGGAGATATATCTAAATCTGAACCGATTTCAACCAAATTTGGCACACATAACTATACTATTAAAGGTACCTCTCGTGCAAAATTTGAAGCAAATCACGGCAAAGTTCTGGCTTTTGATGCCATATAAGTGCAAATCGGGCGAAAGATATATATGGGAGCTATATCTAAATCTGAACCGATTTCAACCAAATTTGGTACACATACCGATACTATTAAACGTACCCCTTGTGCAAAATTTGAACTACATCACTGTAAAACTCTGGCTTTTGATGCCATATAATTTCAAATCGGGCGAAAGATATATATGGGAGCAACATCTAAATCTTAACCGATTTCAATCAAATTTGGCACACATGACTGCACTACTAGTTGTATTCCTTGTGCAAAATTTCAACCAAAGTGGGCCAAAACTCTGCCTTCTACGACCATATTAGTCCATATAGGGCGAAAGATATATCTGGCTCCATATAAGTGCATATCGGGCAAAAAATATATATGGGAACTATATCTAAATCTGAACCGATTTCTTCCAAAATAAATAGGGTTCTGTTCTGACCCAAAAAAGGAACATGTGCCAAATTTGAAGGCGATTGGACTTAAATGGCGACTTAGACTTTGGCAAAAATGTGTTCACAGACAGACGGACGGACGGAGGGACGGACGGATGGACAGACGGACATGGTTATATCGACTCAAGGACTAACCCTGAGCATTATTGCCAAAGACACCATGTGTCTATCTCGTCTCCTTCTGGTTGTTACAAACATATGCACTAACTTATAACACCCTGTTCCACAGTGTGGCGCAGGGTATATATAGTATATGTTCTCTAATGACCATGCAAGAATTGGTCCACATCGGCCCATAATTATATAGTCTCATATAAACCGATCCCCAGATTTGACCTCCGGAGCCTCTTAGAGGAGCAAAATTCATCCGATCCGATTGAAATTTGGTACGTGGTGTTAGTATATTGTCTCTAACAACCATTCCAAAGTTGGTCCATATCGGTCCATAATTATATATAGCCCCCATATAAATCGATCCCCAGATTTGTCCTCCGGAGCCTCTTGGAGGAGCAAAATTCATCCGATCCGGTTGAAATTTGGAACATGGTGTTAGAATGTTGTTTCTAAGAAACACGCAAGAATCGGTCCATAATTATATAGGCCCCATATAAACCGTTCCCCAGATTTGATCGCCGGAACCTCTTGGAGGAGCAAAATTCATCCGATCCGGTTGAAATTTGCAACGTGGTGTTAGTATAGGGCCGTATCGGGTCAGAATAGAACCCTATTGATTTTGGAAGAAATCGGTTCAGATTTAGATATAGCTCCCATATATATCTTTCGCCCGATATGGACTTATATGGCCCCAGAAGCCAGATTTTTGGCGAAATTTGGTTGAAATTTTGCACTAGGAGTACAATTAGTAGTATAGTCAAGTCTGCAAAATTTTATTGAAATCGGTTCAGATTTAGATATAGCTCCCATATATATCTTTCACCCGATATGGACTAATATGGTCCTAAAAGCAAGAGTTTTAGCCCAATTTGGTTGAAATTTTGCACAAGGAGTACAATTGGTAATATAGTCATGTGTGCCAAAGTTGATTGAAGTCGGTTCAGATTTAGATATAGCTTCCATATATATTTTTCGCCCGATATGGACTTATATGGCCACAGAAGCCACTTTGGCCCAATTTGGTTGAAATTTTGCACTAGGTGGACAATTAGTAATATAGTCATGTGTGCCAAATTTGATTGAAATCGGTTCATATTTGATGGTTAAATACCAACATTTTCCTTGTTAAATCGCCACTGCTTAGTCGAAAATTTGTAAAAATGAATCTAATTTTCCTAAACTTCTAATACATATATATATCGAGCGATAAATCATAAATAAACTTTTGCGAAGTTTCCTTAAAATTGCTTCAGATTTAAATGTTTCCCATATTTATACCCTTCACCACTACTGTGGTGCAGGGTAGAGGTGTGCACGTGAGTGAAATTTAATTCACACTCACGCACATTCACGAAGCAAAATGTTTGTTCACGCACGCTCACGCACGATATGTTTGGTAGCCACTCACACTCACGCACGTTCACGAAATGTAAACCGGTACTCACGCACGCTCACGCACGAACTACTTTTAAAGACTCACGCTCACGCACGATTCACGACAATTAACGTGACTCGCGACAAATTCACGAGACTCACGACAAATTCACGAGCCTCACGACATTTTCCAACCGGGAAAGAGGAAAGGTAACTAAATTAATAAATAGGATATAGTTCCACAGCTAAATAGAATTCAGTTATCATATCAGAAAGAATTAAATCTTGATTTTTTTCGTGAGCGTGATTTTGCAGAAATTTTATTCACGCACATTCACGAACCGATTTTATTTCTCACGCACGCTCACGCACGACATATTATTTTTAGTCCCATTCACGCACATTCACGAAAGTTTCTTCAGATTTTGTTCACGAGTCACGTGATTCACGCGTGAATCACGTGTGTCACGACAGTTTCGTGTCACGCGCACACCTCTAGTGCAGGGTATAATAAGTTTGTGCATTTGTGTGTAACGCCAAGAAGGAAAAGTCTGAGACCCATCGTTTAGTATACCGATCGTCTTAGAATTAAATTCTGAGTCGATTTAACGATGTCCGTCCGTCTGTCTGTCCGTCCGCCTGTCTGTCTGTTCATGTATTTTTGTGCGCAAAGTACAGGTTGCAGTTTAAGTCTGATCGTCCTCAAATTGGGCATAGGGTCGTTTTTTGGTACAAAGACAATCGCTATTGATTTTGGAAAAAATCGGTTCAGATTTAGATATAGCTGCCATATATATTTATCCCCGATATATTCTTCAAATTCAGTAGATCCGAATATTTTATGGGTCTCGAAAAACTTGCAAAATATCAGCCAAATCGGTTCAGATTTAGATATAGCTCCCAAATATATCTTTCGTCCGATTTAGACTCATATGACCACAGAGGCCAAAGTTTACTACCGATTTACGTGAAATTTTGCACAAAGAGTAGAATTCATATTCTACCAATGCTTGGCAAATTTGATCGAAATCGGGTCAGATATAGATATAGCTCCCATATATATCTTTCGTCCGATTTGAACTTATATGGCCTCAAAAGTCAGAGTTTTGCCGCGATTTAGCTCAAATTTTGCACAAGGTGTACGTTTAATAGTATCGGTAAGTGTATCAAATTTGGTTGAAATCGGTTCAGATGTAGATATATCTCCCAGACATATCTTTCGTCCGATTTGAACTTATATGGCCTCAAAAGCCAGAGTTTTGCCGTGATTTAGTTCAAAATTTGCACAAGGGGTACGGTTAATAGTATCGGTATGTGTACCAAATTTGGTTGAAATCGGTTCAGATTTAGATATATCTCCCAGACATATCTTTCGTCCGATTTGGACTTATACCGCCTCAAAAGCCATGACTTGCTTCAACTTTTGCACAAGGAGTATGTTTAACAGTATCGGCAAGTGTGCCAAATTTGGTTAAATCGGTTCAGATTTAGATAAAGCTCCTATATATATATCTTTCGCTCGATTTACACTCAGATGACCAAGGGGGCCAAAGTTATGCTCCCATTAACGTGAAATTTTGCAGAGATAGCAGAGTTATTATTCTAACTATGCATGTCAAATTTAATCAAAATCGGTTCAGATTATATAGCTCCCATATATATGAGCACCAGAGTTGGGAAAATATGGTAGACTATTTCATATTTTAGACCCATTTGGAATGGGATTTTCCTCGGTTTATACAAATATGGCCAAATTCCCACACTTTACACAAAATTCTGTGATGATTTCCCCATATCTTAGTCATATCCTACACAGTGTAATGCCAGACTTTCCACAGAACGGTTGAGTTTTAAATAAGTCTCCCGACTTGTCCAAATAACATATCACAACCCACACTTGACCACATATCTTGGCAAGATCTAACCAATATCCTTGTAAAATCGCCACTGCTGAGTAGCAAAAATTGTAAATGTTACTCAAATTGTCCTATGTCTCGAATACATAAGTATCGCCTGGTAAATCATAAATACTCTTTTGTATAATTGCATTAAAATTTCTCTCGCTTCATATTTCCCATATTTTTTATTAACATTGTGTTTCATTCCAGAGCGTTAGCCGATTTCAATTTTAATTCTAGAGATTTTTTAACACATTGGACGGATTTGATATGGACGATAATGTGAATCTACAAAGTGGTGCAGGGTATAACATAGTCGGCCCCGCCCGACTTTAGGCTTTCCTTACTTGTTTTTAATTTGCCTTTTTGCGTCGATATTTTTTGAACCTCTGAACTTATTATTATTATTATAATTAAAAAATTATTTTTCAATGGTTTGTACCTGTCCGGCGGAAGAGGGCCACGTAAAACTTGATTTTTTTTTGAAAATTTGCCTTTTATGCATCTATATTTTTTGAAACTTTTAACTTATTACAGATCCAATCTTTTTCGAATTCATCAGATCAAAATACATAAGAAAAATTACATCTCATCAAGAAAAAATTTTATTTTTTAAACTAGTGTTATAAGTTTATACTTCTTGTACTGATATGGATCAATAAAGAAAGATAAAAAAAGAAAAACATTTTTTTTTTTGTCAACAAAAAAAGTTATATTTAGATTTAGTTTGACTACGGAAGAAGAAATCTATGGTCTCACGACTATATGTTTTTGCAGAGTGTGTAACATCATTATGTTAACAATGTTTTTTTTTTGTTTTCTCATTTACAGACCTTAAGCACAATATCGGCAGAGAAAAACTCAACAATTGTTTTTCCATTACCCATCGATTTGATAACATATTTTCTGAAGACAAACGATGAGAATACCAAACAGCAGGCTAAGGCAGCTGCCGCAGCAATAGCAAGATCAACTGTGGAAGCTATAGCTCAACAGCAACAGTCTACAGCCATGTAAATCCATCCCCACTCAGCTGATGGGGTGAGACTGATAATAGAAAAGAAAAACTATATTGGTTATTCGTCTGCCCCCATCATAACCATTTTGTAAAGTTTTAGAGCCAGAATATTATATCCTCGTAAGAAGGTAAATGAAAAATTATTTTTTTCTAACTGTGAATAAATGTTTACTTTATCTACTTAAAAAATAAAATTTAAAAAATATATATTATATGTATATCTATATCTATATCAAAAATTAAAAACAATACAAAAAAAACCCCAAATCCTCACAAACCTAAATGGTTTAAAAGTCATGTGACAATTGGAAAAAATCTTTACAAAAACATAAAAGTTTTAATTAATTGGTATTATTTTTAAATGGTATATATTCAATTCTAGGCTAGGATCTATTTACAATAACTAATTGAAAAGAAAACACACACACATATACAAAACACTTATGTAGAAATTCCAAAAAAAAAATCATAGGATGTAGATATACAAAAGTAATTAAGGCATATGAAATTCCACAGAGATAAGGTGAAAGGGTCGAAAAATCCAGATCTTGAGTCACTCGATCGACACGAATCGATTTCTCATCCTCTGATTAGTACTTAACCGGAAAATAAACCACCGGTAAGTAGAAACTTTTTATGCGGTCAACTGTTTAATAGACACGAAAACTAATAGTAACATAAAACATTGAGAAAATGACGTCAATACTACGTTCACATTAGGAATCTTAATGTGGATTGGGGTCGAAAACCACATACAGTGCGGAGCAAAACCGAGTGTATGTTTTCACTCTTTGTAATCTTTACTAACCTTCTAATGCCCCATTTTTTTTCTGACAGCTGATAAAATAATCAAGGTTTATGCTACAATAGCAAGAAAATGAAACAAGCGAAATCAATGGGTAAAATCACGTATATGCTGCAAGGTTTCTTGTAAAGGTTTGACTACGTTTAATTTTTATTTTATCGAACTTGTCCCCGTTAGTTTCACAAACAAACAAAATCTGATGCAATCACGAAATTAATTTATTCAATTAATTTTGTAATTGCAATGTCTCAATCACGAAAATAGTGTGTCAATCATAGTTTTAATTGGACATTAAAAATTAATTGATGTCATTAGCAAATTTCAATTAATTTTTTATAACTGATTCAATTAAAACTTTAATTTATGTTGATTGCAAAACTCAATTAATTTTTTCATTACAAACGTAACTATAGAGCTATATCTACATCTGAACCGATTTCGATGAAATTTTGCACATTAGTTAGTACTATAGAGGACTGGATCTAGCCAACTTTCAGTAATATCGGTTAATAAATAAGGGTTCTATGGCCAAATTTGGGAAAATCGGGCTATACATATATATGGGAGCTATATATAAATCTGAACAGATTTCGATGATTTTTTGCACATAAATAAATAAAGGTTTTGTGGCCAAATTTGGTAAAATCGGGCGATACATATATATGAGAGCTATATCTAAATCTGAACCGATTTGGATGAAATTTTGCAAACATGAAGGGCGATGGAAAAGATTACCTTTTGCCAAATTTGGTGACGATCCGTTTGAAAAAAAGCGCAACGTGACCCCATTTGTCGAAATCGGGCGATACATATATATGGGAGCTATATCTAAATTTGATCCGATTTCTTCTAAATTCAATAGCGTTCGTCCTTGTGCCCAAAACACTCCCTGTACCAAATTTCATCAAAATCGGTAATTGCGACCGGAATCCTGTGAACAACAAATACATGGACAGAGGGACGGACGGACACCAAGCGCTATTTCGACTCAGGAGGTGATTCTGAGTCAATCGGTATATATCTTATGGGGTCTAAAATCTATATTTCTGGTAGGCATATTTTTTGGCCGACCAAACTTATTATACCTTGACCACTATGTGGTTTAGGGTATAATTATGTGAGTTTTGCAATCAACATCAATTTAATTTTTAAGTGAATCAATAAAAAAAATATTTGAAATTTGCTAATGAAATCTATTTATGTTTTAATCGAGAATTTTTTTATGCCCAATTAAAATAGTTATTGATACTACCATTTTCGCAATTGGAGACATTTCAATTAAAAAAATAATTGGATCAATTAATTTCGTGATTGAATCAGAAAAATTTTTATGTGTGTATGTATATATATATATATTAAATGTACCATGAGGCAAAGGGTGTAATAGTAGGTTTAGGGCCCATAAAATACATAAATCTATATCGACTCTATTTACTTGTCCCCCAAAGAAATTTGAGAAAAATAGCAACAGTAAACACTTTTTTGTACCATATAGGTAAAATGGCTGCTCTTGAGAAAATTTCATTAAATTTCTTAATACAAAGGCTCATCTTAAAACAACTATAAAACAATAATTAAATAGCTTTGGAAGAAAACAAAACACAAAAGAAAACACAATAACTATATAATCCTAAAGGAAAAATATCAACAATGCTAGTCTCACCGTAGCTACAACCTATAAAAAAAATTAATTGTATAGATATGTTTTTATGTGTATTCAAACAAAATATAATACAAAATTTACAATTATAAAATAAGTTGGAAAATCAAAGTAAAAAAGTTAAGGGAATGTGAAAATCTATTTTGTAAGCCCAAAATTTGAATATTGAGAAGAAAATTAATCACCAAGTTTACACAATGAGATTTGAGAAAACATAAAGAAACCTACCTTACTTAATTAAAGAAATCCCCAATAGTATCAATAAAACTTGTATCTACCAATCATTCTTCCTTAAACACACTACGAATTTATAACTAAAAATTGAAGATAATCCTAACAAAAAGATGAAAACAAAAAACATTAAAACAACCTATTTCAAGAAATCCACTCTGAATCCTGTAACTATTATAACCCCATTGAAAACTCAATTTAACACACACAGCCAACAAAAGAAATAGAAATTGTGGATATATTCGAAATGACGCTGATATTAAGGAAATTGTAAGTATGAAAACAAAATTACCGCAAATCATAAAATTCCATGTAAATCCTTGTTGGAATGTTCCATTAAGCAGTATCTATATATAAACAGTGTGTGACAAAACTTAATTCGATAGGTAGTTAATAATAAAGAAAACGTATATGGATTATTTTTGTTATCCATCAAAAAAAAAAAAAAAATAATAATTGTCTAAATACGGCCGTAAGTTCGGCCAGGCCGAATCTTATGTACCCTCCACCATGGATTGCGTAGAAACTTTTGCGAAAGACTGTCATCCACTTCTTAACATCGTTTTCTAAATTGTGAGTTAGTCCATACGTGGTATATATTAGACAAAAAAAAGTTATGTATAGGTAAGTCTACAACTATTTACGAATCGATATGGACTTTTGCACGGTGCGTGGAGAGCCAGAATTGAAATATGGGGGTCGCTTATATGGGGGCTACAATTATGAACTTGATATGGACCACTTTTGGCATGGTTATTAAATATCTTATACTAACACCACGTACCAAATTTCAACCAGATCGGATGAATTTTGCTTCTCCAAGAGACTTCAAAACCAAATCTCGGGATGGGTTTATATGGGGCTATATATAATTACAGACTGATATGAACCAATTCCTGCATGGGTTTTGGATACCATATACTAATAACACGTACCACATTTCAACCGAATCGGATAAATTTTGTTCTTCCAAGGGGCTCCGGAGGTCAAATCTGGGGATCGGTTTATATTGGGGGTATACACGCAAAGAAAAAAAACGTTTGGAAAACGTGTACCGAAAACGTTTTTCTTTTGTTAGAGTTTTTTGAATTGCTTCGAAAATGTTAAACTTTTATCACCAAAAAAATTCGTTTGTTACAAAATTTTTATTTTTTCAATAAAAAAAGTTATTTTTGAAATAACAACACAGTCCATTTCGTTTTTATCAAACACTGTTCTTTTCTGACTTTAGGTCTTTAATAAGACGCATTTTACAGTTCAAAATGTGTTATACTGCAATGTAATGTTGAACATTTTTTCGGAATCTTCGGAACATATCTGGAATATATGTAAAAAAAAAAAACTTTGGTCGAAGCAGGGATCGAACCCACGACCCCTGGCATGCAAGTCGGACGTAGCAACCACTGCTCCACGGTGCCAAACTAAATGTTTGTTTCTGTTAAATAAACTTTGTTTATTCGGTTCGTGGGCGCCGCAAACTATGCTATATAAATATAACTTATATGGATATTTATCTATTGATGACCAGGTACATAGCTCAGTGGTTAGTGTGCTGGCTTACAAACTGCATGGTCCGCGGTTCGATTCTCCGTCCAGGCGAAAGGTAAAAAAATTTTAAAAATTTATAAAATCGTATAATTTTTTCTACATTGTTGGTATTACAGGAAAAAGTGCTAAGAACTAAAAAGCCTCGTGGATGTGAGAAAGTTGTGAAGGAAAATGCAATTAGCAAGAAAACAATTTTTTTGAGTTTTTATGAAATCTTTGAGTCTTTTGAGTCTTTATGAAATTGTTTTTACATCCTGGAAAAGAATAAACGTTCATCACAAAAAGTATATACTTTTCTTCCAAATACACTTCCTTACAGCGAAAAGCAAATCAGAAACGAACTTTGTTTGTCTAAAATTTCGTTTGGGAGGAAAGAATTATTTTTTTGCGTGTATATAAGTATGGACCGATTTCGACCAATTTTTGCATGATTATTAGAGACCATACACTAACACCATGTACACAAATTTCAACCAGATCGGATGACATTTGCTTCTCTTAGAGGCTCCGCAAGGCAAATCTGGGGATCGGTTTATATGGGGGCTATATATACCATATACTAACACCATGTACACAAATTTCAACCAGATTGGATGAAATTTGCTTCTCTTAGAGGATTCGCAAGCCGAATCTGGGAGTCCGTGGGGGCTATACGTAAAAGTGGACCGATATGGCCCATTTGCAATTCCATCCGACCTACATCAATAACAACTAGTTGTGCCAAGTTTCAAGTCGATAGCTTGTTTCGTTCGGAAGTTAGCGTGATTTCAACAGTCGGACGGATGGACATGCTTAGATCGACTCAGAATTTCACCACGACCCAGAATATATATACTTTATGGGGTCTTATAGCAATATTTCGATGTGCTATAAACGTAATGACAAAGCTAATATACCCCCCATCCTATGGTGGAGGGTATAATAACCCTCTTTATCTATAAAAATTAAGGAATTCATATTTTAGCGAATTTTTTTTATGCGACAAAGCACATCATTGCTTAACTATATAGAAAAGCTATCATCACAGAAAATAAAAGATCAAAATATTTCCAATTAAAAAGTTAATTGAATCTGAAAACTTTTTCAATTAGAAAATTAATTGATACACTTAGCTTTTTAATTAAAGTAAAAACATTAAATCAACTAGAATACTAAGTCAGTTAAAAAATGATTGATTTTTATAGCCACCACCATAGAATGGTGATGGAGCTATAATAAGTTTGTCATTCCGTTTGTAACACATCGAAATATCGATTTCCGAATATATAAAGTGTATATATTCTTCATCAGGTAGAAAATCTAAGACGATACAACGATGTCCGTCTGTCTGTCTGGATATCTGTTGTAATCACGCTACAATAATAATAAATAATAAATAAAAGCTTCAATAATAAAGCTATCTTGCTTAATTTTTGCACAAACTCGTTTTTTTTTTGTCTCCAAGCAGGTCAAGTTCGAAGATGGGTTATGTTTCCATGTTTTGGTATAGCCCCCATATAAACCGACTCCCGATTTGGGGTCTATCCGATGTGCCTGAAATTGGAAACCTAGAGGTATTTAAGGACCATAAATAAGTGTGTCGAAAATGGTACCTATCGGTTCATGTTTTGGTATAGCCCCCATATAGACCGATCTCCCAATTTTATTTCTTGGGCTTTTAGAAACCGTATTTCCTATCCGATTTTCCTGAAATTGGAAATCTGTAGGTATTTTAGGACCAAAAATAGGTGTGTCGAAAATGGGGTGTATCGGTTCATGTTTTGGTATAGCCCCCATATAAAACGACCCCCCGATTTGGGATCTTGTGCTTCTAGAAACCTCATTATACCTTAAACCACATAGTGGTCAGGGTATAATATGTTTGATCTGCCAAAAAATATGCCTACCAGAAATATTGATTTTAGACCCATAAAATATATACCGATCGACTCAGAATCACCTCCTGAGTCGATGTAGCGCTTGGTGTCCGTCCGTCTGTCCATGTATTTGTTGTTCACAGGATTCCGGTCGCAATTATTAACCGATTTTGATGAAATTTGGTACAGGGAGTTTTTTGGACAGAAGGGCGAACGCTATTGAATTTGGAAGAAATGGGATCAAATTTAGATATAGCTCCCATATATATGTATCGCCCGATTTCGACAAAAGGGGTCACGTTGCGCTTTTTCTCAAACGGATCGTCACCAAATTTGGCAAAAGATAATCTTTTTCATCGCCCTTCAAGTCTGCGGAATTTCATCCAAATCGGTTCAGATTTAGATATAGCTCTCATATATATCTATCGCCCGATTTTCCCAAATTTGGCCACAAAGCCTTTATTTATCAACCGATCTTACTCAAAGTTGGCTAAATATAATCTTCTATAGTACTAACTATATGTGCAAAAAATCATCGAAATCGGTTCAGATTTAGGTATAGCTCCCATAAATATGTACCACCCGATTTTTCTAAATTTGGCCATAAAACCCTTATTTATCCACCGATCTTACTCAAAGTTGGCTAAATGTAATCTTCTATAGCACTGAGTATATGTGCAAAAAATCATCGAAATCGGTTCAGATTTAGCTATAGCTCCCATATATATGTACCGCCCGATTTTTCTAAATGTGGCCATAGAACCCTTATTTATTAACCGATTTTACTCAAAGTTGGCTAGATCCAGTCCTCTATAGTACTAACTATATGTGCAAAATTTCATCGAAATCGGTTCAGATGCTCTTACATATGTATCGCCCGATTTTAAAAAAATTGGCCCCTAATAACCTTATGTTTGACCATACAGGCCTCATTTCTTAACTGATCTTACTCAAATCTTGCACAAGGTAACCTTTTGTGTTATTAATCAAACTCGCAAAATATTATGCAAATTGGTTCAGATTTAGATATAGCTTCCATATATATGCATCGCTCGATTTTCCCTAATTTGGCTATAATACTTTTATTTATTAAAAAATGTTACTCAAATTTCAAATTTTGATGTACTGGCCGATCGTATTTATACGTACTTGTAGCTCTTATATAAGAATATTGGTCGATGTTCACAAATTTGGATTTATTACCCACACTAATTTAACGATTTTCTCTTTTTTAATAATGGGCTCAATATTAGTGGCATACTAACGCCGTAGGTGCAATATCAACTACAGCCAGTGTTGCTAGATGTAGGGACAATAACCTATATATAGAGGGTTTTTTTTTTGTCAAAATTGTATTTCTATAGCAATTTTTTCAAAATATTATTTCTATATAAAATTTTTTCAAAATTTTATTTCTATGGAATTTTTTCTCAAAATTTTATTTTAATAGAATTTATTGTCAATTTTTTATTTCTGTAGAAACATTTCTCACATAAATTTGTTTATAGAAACTTTTTCCAAAATTTTATTTTTATAAAGTAAATCTCTATGGTTAGGTTAGGTTTGGCTAAAGTGGCAGCCCGATTAAATTTCAAGCCCACTTAGACTACACAAAAAGCAGGACACTCACACAAGAGTTGTTTAATTGATTCCTTTTCCTCCACATCATGGCAGCTTATACAATAGTCATTCTATATACTTCCCACCTATAGTTTTAGCAAATTCGCCTATCAGGCAGCGACCCGTTATAGCAGATATCAGGAGTGCTATCTGACGCCTTGAGAACACTAGCATATCTAGTGTGCGGTTTACGTTTAAATGGGGCCATATTTGCTTGGTGTCGTTACAACCCTTGCAATTCTCCCACTGAATATTGGCCATCATAACAGCCTTCTCACGCAGTAAGAGCTTGCAGGTGGCCAGAGGCATACCAACAGATTCCAGTTCCCCTGGAATATGTAAGGTAGTTCCTAGCCTTGCTAACACATCTGCTTCGCAGTAAATCTCTGTAAAAAATTACTATTTCAGTATGTGTGGTTTAGGGTATGATATAGGCGGCCCCGCCCGACTTTCTACTTTACTTACTTGTTTTCTATCCGATTTGGTTAAATTCGAAATCTAGAGGTATTTTAGGACCATAAAAAAGTGTGTCGAAAATGGTGCCTATCGGTCCATGTTTTGGTATAGCCCGTATAGACTGATCTCCTGCTGAATATGGTGTATATTGGTCTATGGTTTGCTATAGTCCTCATATAGCCCGATTTCCCGATTTTACTTCTTGAGATTCTAGAAACCGTAGTTTTTATTCAATTTGCTTGAAATTGGAAATCTAGTGGTTTTTGAGGACCCTAAATGGGTGTTCCGAATAAATTGTGTATCGGTATAGGTTTTGATATATCTCCCTTATAAACCCTCCCTCCGATTTGGGGTCTAAATTCTGTAGGGTTTTCAGAACCACAACTAGGTGTGCTGAATTTTGTGTATCGGTGCATATTTTTGGCATTTAACTCCTTGGGCTGATATAAACCGTAGTTTTTATCAGATTTGCCTGAAATTTTAACGGATTTAACTTTTTACGCTCCATTTGGTATGGCCTCCATATAGACCGATTTCATTTCTTGAGGGTATAGAAAGCACACTGATCATGAAAGTTGCATGAAACTGAAAGTAAAATTTCCAAATAGATTTTAGATTTCAAACCAAGGCGTTATTTAATCTTTTCTATATAATATCATTCTATACATAATCAAGTAGTACGCTACGACGAAGAGTTTTCAAAGGTAACTGTTATATTTGATTCATGATGGTGGGTATTTAATATTCGGCCTGGCCGAACTTACTGCTGTCTATACTTGTTTTTATACCCTCCACCATAGGAAATATTGCTCTCAGACCCCATAAAGTATATATATTCTGGGTCGTGGTGAAATTCTGAGTCGATCTGAGCATGTCCGTCCGTCCGTCTGTTGAAATCATGCTAACTTCCGAACGAAACAAGCTATCGACTTGAAACTTGGCACAAGTAGTTGCTATTGATGTAGGTCGGATGGTATAAACGGACCCTAAAATTTGGCTTGCGGGGACTATAAGAGACGCAAATTTCATCCGATCCGGCTGAAATTTGGTACATGGTGTCAGCATATGATATCTAACAACCATGCAATAATTGGTCCATATCGGTTCATAATTATATATAGCCCCCATATGAACCGATACCCCGATTTGGCTTGCGGAGCTTTTAAGAAAACAAATTTCATCCGATCCGGCTGAATTTTGGTACATGGTGTAAGTATATGGTCCCTAACAACTATGCAAAAATTGGTCCACATCGGTTAATAATTATATATAGCCCCCATATAAACCGATCCCACGATTTGGCTTGCGGAGCCTCTAAGAGAAACAAATTTCATCCGATCCGGCTGAAATTTGGTACATGGTGTTAGTATATGGTCTCTACTGACCATGCAAAAAATGGTCCACAACGGTCCAGAATAATATAGCCCCCATATAAACCGATCACCAGATTTGACCTCCGGAGCCCCTTGGAAGAGCAAAATTCAACCGATTCGGTTGAAATTTGCTACATGGTGTTAATATATGGCCTCAAACACCCATGCAAAAATTGGTTCATATCAGTTCATAATTATATATAGCCCCCATATAAACCGATCCCTAGATTTGACCTCCGGTGCCTTTTGGAGAAGCAAAATTCATCCGAGCTGGTTGAAATTTGGTACGTGGTGGTAGCATATGATATTTAACAGCCATGCCAAAAGTGGTCCATATCAGTCCATAATCATACACGCTCACAAAAAATCGCTTCTGTAACATATACTCCCAAACATATTTTGCTTCAAGCATATACATTTTTGGGTATTGCCCAAACATTTATATGTTTGATATCTTCCAATATATAATATGTTTGAAAGCATATTGGTCTAAACAATATATGTTTGGGTAGTCTTAGTTCCAAACATTTTGTATTTTTGCATCCAAATGCAATAATGTTGTCTTCCAAAAAACAATATGTTATTATGTGAACATATAATATGTTTGGAAGCATTTTGCACCCAAAAATATTATATGCTTAAAAAAATTCTCCCAAACAATATTGTGCTCAAAATTTTATTTATTTATTTATATATTTACAATCATAATGAATTATGAAAATAAACAGGTAATATAGGTGCTAACAACATAGGTTTTCGACCTGAATGCTCAAAATTTTGTTTCTGCCCAATTGTATATTCCCCCACATCTTTCTCACTTCCACGAGATTTTTTAGTTCTTAGCACATTTTTCTGTAATACAAACATTGTAGAAGAAATTATTCAATTGTATGATTTTTTTATTTTAATTTTACCTTTTGCCGGACGGGGATTCGAACAGCGGACCACACAGTTTGTAAGGATCAAAGAAGTAGCTGATCAATTGCCCAAGGAAAAATAAAATGTTAATTTTGTAATAACAAGCAACAACCACCAACTTAATTCAATATCGCTCCCTGTTAAATAGCGCTCCAAGCTACTAAACACATATATGTTTATAGGCTATTTCTAAATTAATATATGTTTGCATCCAAGCATATTATATTTACAAACATTTTATGTCCCAAACATAATATGTTCTAACATATATGTCCCAAACATGTTATGCTAGTTTATGGACATTATATGCTTGCACTCAAAAATATTGTGTTGAAAAATTTGTGTTCCAAACATATAATGTTTATAGCCAAACATATGAAAAACAGTATTTTTCATCCGTGTATATAGCCCCCATATAAACCGATCGCGCGATTTGGTTTTGTAGCCTCTTGGAGGAGAAAATTTCATCCGAGTTGAAATTTGGTACATTGTACTGGTATATGACCGTTAACCGTGCCTAACTAGGTCCATATCGGTCTATAGTTATATATAGCCCTCAGATAAATCGATACCCAGTCGCACAAAAATTTGGTCCATATCAAGTTCATTATTGTATATAGCCCCCATATAAGCGATCCCCATATTTCAATTCTGGCTCTCTACCACGTATGGACTAACTCACAATTTAACTTTAACCTAAGTAATTTGATTGTGGATGACCATCTTTCGTAGAAGTTTCTACGCAATCCATGGTGGAGGGTACATAAGATTCGGCCTGGCCGAACTTACGGCCGTATATACTTGTTGCTTTTGTTTTGTCGTGACCAAATAGTTACTCTGTTAAGTAACCAGTATCTTTCCAGAATACTTCCTTGTTAATTCGTATCTAGCTTTGATATAAGGGATCTGTTATAATTTTAAATTAGTTACTATAGTTCGAGAATATGTTCATTTTTCTGAGTTAGTGATGTGGAAGGAATAATGTTATTTCTAAATGCAATAGATGAAAATTTTTTTGTTAGCTTTTAAACAATAAAATGAACTGTCACTAGACTAAATCTGTCAGTTATTAGACGAAAGCCTGATGTTGGTTGCAATACATCTTAGACACACTGTACCTATTAAACAATGTCTTGGGAAAATTGTCAAAACAATTGTCGAATGAAACATTTCATATACAGTGAGTAGCAAATGCGATGGTATCCATGGTAAATTTCTCAAAACATACATAAGCAATCTTTAAGTTCTTACTTTTATTTTATTTATCCAATTATAAATATTAATATATTATTTATCCAATTATAAATACTAATATATTAAGAGAAGTAAAATCAAAATAAGCACTAAAAGTGTACTTCAGTGTGTTTTGAAAAATTAACAATGGTATCATGACTTTTGCTGCCCACTGTATACCAAGGATGAATTTACAAAGTGACAAAATGTAACGAAATATCCATTAATGTAAAATCCGCAAGCCAACCAATTTAAATTCATACTTCATATACTCGTAAATGAATACTTATGTGTCAAAGATTTACAATCCCTCAATTTTTATGAAGAATTTTTGATGTAATTTACAAAATGAAAAACCGAAATAAACATAAAAATAAACACAAACACATTCTATGAAACATTTGTCCTTTATATGTAAACAATGAAAATGGATCTTGTTGTAATGATATCAATGTCTTACCAATACACACACATACATACACACCATACCATACTTATATATGTAAAATCTTGTAAATTTTTTTCTTTTATTTATTTTTTAAATTCCAACACTGTATAAGAAACTAATTAAATAAATATAAATTTTATTGTATCAAAAATTTGTTTTAATGCTGGCACAAAGTGGGTAAGTAACATGGACGGGTATATCATTCCAGATATAACATTTTGACCAAACTTTCTATAGAAATAAAATTTTGGCGAAATTAAAGTTAAATTTTAACAAAATTTTCTATAGAAATAAACTTTTGACAAAATTTTCTATAGAAATAAAATTTTTGACAAAGTTTTCTATAGAAATAAAAATTTGACAAAATTTTGTATAGAAATGAAGTTTTGAGAAAATTTTGTTATAGAATTACAATTTTTATAAAATTTTCTATAAAAATAAAATGTTGAAAACATTTTCTATAGAAAATTTTGTTAAAATTGTATTTCTATAGAAAATTTTATCAATATTTTATTTCTATAGAAAACTTTGTGACAGCTTTATTTATTTTGACAAAATTTTCTATAGAAATAAAATTTTGAAAAAATTTTCTATAAAATATAGTTTTTACAAAATTCTATGAAATATTTGTCCTTTATATGTAAACAATGAAAATGGATCTCGTTGTAATGATATCAATGTCTTACCAATACACACACATACATACATACCATACCATACTTATATATGTAAAATCGTGTAAATTTTTTTCTTTTATTTATTTTTGAAATTCAAACACTGTATAAGAAACTAATTAAATAAACATAAATTTCATTGTATCAAAAATTAATTTTAATGTTAGCACAAAGTGGGTAAGTAACATGGACGGGTATATCATTCCAGATATAAAATTTTGACCAAACTTTCTATAGAAATAAAATTTTGGCGAAATTAAAGTTAAATTTTAACAAAATTTTCTATAGAAATAAACTTTTGACAAATTTTTCTATAGAAATAAAATTTTTGACAAAGTTTTCTATAGAAATAAAAATTTGACAAAAATTTGTATAGAAATGAAGTTTTGAGAAAATTTTTTTTATAGAATTACAATTTTTATAAAATTTTCTATAAAAATAAAATGTTGAAAACATTTTCTATAGAAAATTTTGTTAAAATTGTATTTCTATAGAAAATTTTATCAATATTTTATTTCTATAGAAAACATTGTGAAAACTTTATTTATTTTGACAAAATTTTCTATAGAAATAAAATTTTGAAAAAATTTTCTATCGAAATAAAATTTTGAAAACATTTTCTATAAAATATATTTTTACAAAATTCTATGAAATATTTGTCCTTTATATGCAAACAATGAAAATGGATCTCGTTGTAATGATATCAATGTCTTACCAATACACACACATACATACATACCATACCATACTTATATATGTAAAATCTTGTAAATTTTTTTTATTTTTTTTTATTTTTGAAATTCAAACACTGTATAAGAAACTAATTAAATAAATATAAATTTCATTATATCAAAAATTAGCTTTAATGCTGGCACAAAGTGGGTAAGTAACATGGACGTGTATATCATTCCAGATTTTAACAAAATTTTCTATAGAAATAAACTTTTGACAAAATTTTCTATCGAAATAAAATTTTTGACAAAGTTTTCTATAGAAATAAAATTTTGACAAAATTTTCTATAGAAATGAAGTTTTGAGAAAATTTTTTATAGAAATAAAATATTGACAAAATTTTCTATAGAAAATTTGGTAAAATTGTATTTCTATAGAAAATGTTATCAATATTTCATTTCTATAGAAAACTTTGTGAAAGCTTTATTTATTTTGACAAAATTTTCTATAGAATATAGTTTTTACAAAATTCTATGAAATATTTGTCCTTTATATGTAAACAATGGAAATGGATCTTGTTGTAATGTTATCAATGTCTTACCAATACACACACATACATACATACCATACTTATATATGTAAAATCTTGTAATGTTTTTTTATTTATTTTTGAAATTCAAACACTGTATAAGAAACTAATTAAATAAATATAAATTTCATTGTATCAAAAATTAGTTTTAATGCTGGCACAAAGTGGGTAAGTAACATGGACGTGTATACCATTCCAGATATGAAATTGTGATCAAACTTTCTACAGAAATAAAATTTTGGCGAAATTAAAGCTAAATTTTAACAAAATTTTCTATAGAAATAAACTTTTGACAAAATTTTCTATAGAAATAAAATTTTGACAGAATTTTCTAAGAAATAAAATTTTGAATGCATTTCCTATAAAAATAAAATTTTGGCAAAATTTTCTATAAAAAGAAAATTTCGACAAAATTTTCTCCAAATTTTTGTAGATTTTCTTTGGCTCGAATGGCAACCGTGACTGCATTACGGTTTTTGATGCATTAAATCAATGCACCTAGAGCTCTGAAATTTTGTTTATGTACCACTTGTGACGAATTTCCAACTTGATCTTAACACCTCTTGACCTTTGTTGTCATTTGTTCCGGCTATACCCAATGGAGGGGTTGTTCTTTTCAACGAAGTTAGAACCGAGTCCGCTACACACTGAATAAATTTTGGGGTAGAATATATAATTTCGTTTCCCTTATCTTTTATAGTAATGATATCTAGTGTTGATCGGAATAACCACCATGACAACCATTATCCTTTTGTCAGGCCCATTATCATTCGATACGGTTACATCTTCAATTTCGAAATAACAAGGACACAAAAAAGTTGGAACATCATAACGGGACAATAAATTATTATACAAAAATTTAATCATAGTTCTTACATTAAATAGGTAACATTTATATATGGCTGGGTCGAAAAGCGCTTGTTGGCAATTACTTCTTCCGATTTGTAAATAAAAATTGTCATTGATCTAAACATAGAATCGGGCAGTACTCAGTGATAAGAGAGAAGTTTACCACTGTGGTATCCAGCGTTGCCAGAATTGTTTCACCAAAAACCGCTAGATCTGCCGAAAAAAGCTAAAAAATTCTAAAAAAAACAAGTATACACAGCACTAAGTTCGGCCGGGCCGAATCTTAAATACCCACAACCATGAACCAAATATTAGGGTTTCCTTTGAAATTTCAGGAGGGCTTGAGGACTTGAGGACACTTCCCGAAGATAAATTTAAAGATTTCACCTATGAGAACTATATCAGATTCTGGATTTATAAGAACCATTTTTGTTTGAGTTTTAGAGGAATTATTAACATCTCTTGTAAGTGTGCAAGAAAATTATAAAATAACGTCTTGATTTGAAATCTTAAATCTGTAGATTTTTGCCCGAGAAGTAAAATCGGGAAATTTTACATTGAGTTTCAAGCAATTTTCAGTGCGTCTTCTACACCCTCAGGAAGTGAAGTCGGTCTATATGGAGGCATTACCAAATGGACCGATAAAAACTTAATCCGATACACGTTTTTGTGAGCCTAATATACCAGAATATTTACAATTTCAGGCAAATCAGATAAGAACTACGGTTTCTAGAAACCCAAGGAGTTAAATCGGGAGATCGTTCCTATGGGGGCTACATTAAATATGGACCGATACTCACCGTTTTCGGCACACCTCTTTATGACCCGAAAATACCTCTAGATTTCCAATTTCAGGCAAATAGGACAAAAACTTCGGATTCTAGAAGCCCAAGAAGTAAAATCGGAAAATCGATCTATATGGGGGCTATACCAAACTATGGACCGATACTCACCATTTTGGCACACCTCTTTATGGTCCTAAAATACCTCTAGATTTCCAATTTCAGATAAATTGAATAAAAACTGCGGTTTCTATAAGCCCAAGAAGTAAAATCGGGGGATCGGTCTATATGGGGGCTATACCAAAATATGGACCGATACTCACAATTTTTGGCACACGTATTTGTGGTCCTACAATACCTCTAGATTTCCAATTTCAGGTAAATTGAATAAAAACTGCGGTTTCTATAAGCCCAAGAAGTAAAATCGGGAGATCGGTCTACATGGGGGCTATACCAAAACATGGACCGATACTCACCATTTTTGGCACACCTCTTTATGGACATAAAATACCTCTAGATTTCAAATTCCAGGCAAATTGGATAAAAACTACGATTTCTATAAGCCCAAGACCCCAATTCGGGAGGTCGTTTTATATGGGGACCATTCCAAAACATGGACCGATACTCACAATTTTTGGCACACGTATTTGTGGTCCTGTAATACCTGTAGATTTCCAATTTCAGGTAAATTGAATAAAAACTGCGGTTTCTATAAGCCCAAGAAATAAAATCGGGAGATCGGTCTATATGGGGGCTATACCAAAATATGGACCGATGCTCACGATTTTTGGCACACGTATTTGTGGTCCTACAATACCTCTAGATTTCAAATTTCAGGCAAATGGGATAAAAACTACGATTTCTATAAGCCCAAGACCCCAAATCGGGAGGTCGGTTTATATGGGGACTATATCAAAACCTGGACCGATATAGCCCATCTTCGAACTTGACCTGCTTGCAGACAATAGACGAGTTTGTGCGAAATTTCAGCACGATTGCTTCATTATTGAAGACTATAGCGTGATTACAACAGACAGACAGACAGACATGGTTATATCGTCTTAGAATTTCCCCCTGATCAAGAATATATATACTTTATATAGTCGGAAATCGATATTTCGATGTGTTACAAACGGAATGACAAACTTATTATACCCCCGTCACCATTCTATGGTGGTGGGTATAACAATAGCTAGAAAAAAAAGCTAATTTCTTTTTTGTATCAAAAGTTACATTTTTGATTGAAATTTAGCCAACTTAAAGGCTTTATTTATTTCACTTAAAATGCATATTATTTTAATTATATTTATTTTAATTCTACTTCTGTGAGACTATAACAATATTGAAATCATATTAGCTCTGTTTGCGCACTCGATGCATTTTGATTACTATCACAAATTTTTACTGGTAGTCCTTCGTTTACATTTCACAGTAAAAACATTTTAACCACTAAAAACTTGCAATTATCAGCTGGTTAATCATCAACAAATCCAATTGCACTAGAATTAGAAAATATAAATATCTTTCGTTTTAATTGGTTTAAAACCGCTGAATTAATGATAAATTCGTGAACGTGTACACTTCTACTAATTTTACCCAAGAGAATAAATCCCATTGTTACTATCATGCAAGTTTATACTGAATAACTTTTATTTTTGTCCAATTTTCGTAAAAGTAAATCCATTCCATTAACCCTCTAATGCCCCAATTTTTTCTTACATACACTGAAAAAAAAACATGTCCGGTTCCAAAGATTTTGTACACTAATGGTTTTGGTATTGATTCCGAATTAGAATTTATTCGTTTTTTCAGCTTTTTCTTCATGAGCTATCAAAGAGCTAACTACAATTTAATTTCCAAATTCAGACTCGACTTCAAGTAGAAATTATTCTATGTATACATTTTTAAAATAAAGTGTTGAAAAACATCTTCTATTTTTGAACACTGTTTTGGTTTGTGGTCAAGATACAAAAACTCCACAAATTTGAAGACTTTTTCTTTAATTTTAAGAATTTTCTAGAATTGGCCTTGGCCTTCATTCATGTAAAAATACCCATTTTTAAGTTGAATCACTTAACTCTAAGGACAAAACGACTTTATCGGCTTTTGGACAAGGAAAAAGTTTATATAAGAGAAATTCACAAATGCTATTATAACCAGGGATCCGGAGCGGAGCGGAGCAAGCCCTTTTTTTGCCGGAGCGGGAGCGGCATTTCTTAAATCCGGAGCGGAGGGGGAGCGGAGCGGTTTCCAAATAAAAAACCGCTCCGCTCCGAATAAAATATTACTTGAATGAAATGTGTAACTTTGAAATTACACTGTGTAGGTAATTTCAAATATAGCTAGTACTTAGAGTAGTGTGAGTAAATGTTTAAAACGTACGATATGTATTTTTGTACGTACGTACATTGGGGAAAACACAACGTGTTTTTTTAGTATTTGTTTTCAAAAACGGCAAATGTCAAAATATATCTCTAGTATGTGTTGTAAAAGTAACAACAGTACTTTCGATCAATTTCATCCCGTATTACTACAAAGATGTTTGTAATGAACGTCAAATAAATGCAATTAAACGATCTTATTTATATTTAATTTTTTAGTTTTCTACACTGAAAAAAATATTGTCGTGAAGTCAAAGATTTCATGTCCTTAAAATAAGAATGCAAATTTTGCTTAACATGGAAGACGCATTTCTCTAAAATAAAGTTTTTTTCCTTGTCCAAAAGTTAATAAACTTTTGAATGAAGTTGTAATTGTCCTTATAATTAAGTGATTTTACTTAAAAATGTTTTTAAAGGATTTTGATAACAACTGACGAAAAAAATCTAAAAAAATGAAAAATTAACATTTGCGTCCTAGAAGCAAGTACATAACCCCCAAATTTAAAAGATAATTGCGTCTTTAAAGTATCCTTACTTGTATTCTCCGCTTCTTTGGCTCGGAATTAATACCCAAACTGTTAAAGTAAAAACAAAATCTTTGGAACCTGGCATGCTTTTTTTCAGAGTAAGGACATTCATATTTGCTTTACTATTGTACTATATTCTAGCATTCTCTTCTTTCTGATATTAGTTCTCGAAAATTTAATTAAAATTATGGATAGTTTCAATTTTGGTTGAAAAATGTGCGCATATACATTTATTTTAATTTTTTTCTCACATTGACTTGATTTGTATTATTGCATGTTATCTACATTTTTGAGGACGAACATTTCTTAAAAACGCTGTTCGAAAATGTATTTTTGCAATAAAAGGGAAAAAAGCGAAATTAGGTAGCACTAGATCTGAGTAAGAATATTCGTAGATATACCACGGACTGATTTCGATGGAGATTGTTGCAAACATAAACATACACACACACATTACAAATATAACAAAACCTCTTCTCTACGTCTGTTGCAAAACAAAAAAAAAAGAAACTTTCGGAGAGTAGTTACTTCTACTCTGTGTATAGACTTTCAATTCCAATCAGCGTTGCCGTTTTGGTCCGATCGGACCAAAATTGGTCCAAAAGATTTCTAATTTTTAAATTTGGTCCGATGGTCGGACCAAACAGAATTTGGTCCAGTTTGGTCCATTTTCATAAATTTGGTTCCTATCACATATTAAATAGTACATGGTGCACCGCAAAGAATATTGTCGGGAGGCCAAATATTTCACATGCTTAAAATACGAATACGAATTTTGCTTAGAATAGAAGACGTATTTCTCTGAAATAAAGTTTTTTCCTTGTCTAAAAGTCTCTAAACTTTTCAAATAAGGCTGTTTGTCCTTATAGCTAAATGATTCGACATAAAAATGTGTATCCTAACATGAATGAAAATTTCGTTTTAATGAAGTCAAATTGGATTTAATATTTCTGAAAAAATCTTCAAAATTAATAAAATGTTTCAACACATTGTTTTAAAGTCATTATACCCTAAACCACATAATGGTTAGTGTATAATAAGTTTGATCTGCCAAAAAATGTGCCTACCAGAAATATTGATTTTAGACCCCATAAAATATATACCGATCGACTCAGAATCACCTCCTGAGTCGATCTAGCGCTTGGTGTCCGTCCGTCTGTCCATGTATTTGTGAACGATTCCGTTCGCAATTATTAATCGATTTCGATGAAATTTGGTACAGGGAGTTTTTTGGGCACAAGGACGAACGCTATTGAATTTGGAAGAAATAGGATCAAATTTAGATATAGCTCCCATATATATGTATCGCCCGATTTCGACAAATGGGGTCACGCTGTGCCCCCATAAAATAAAACTCAATTGAACAAATAATACAATGTTTGTACTATAATTTTCTCGAAGAGGAGCGGAGCGGGGCGATTTTTTTTTCTCGGAGCGGAACGTGGAGCGGAGCGATTTATTTTTCTCCGGAGCGGGAGCGGAGCGGAGCGAAAAAAAATGAACCGCTCCGGATCCCTGATTATAATCAAAATTGGCGTTCGAATTTTAAGGACATGAACTCTTTGGCCTCAATATCATAATAAATTTAGAATATTATAATAACATAAAAAGGATAAACGAGTCAAATGCTAATATTCTAAATGTAATGTTTCAATTGAGCTTTGAAATATGTGGAAAACCTTATTCTGGCAACAAGGCTTAGATAGAAAACGCCGTTTTGTCCATATTTCAATAGAAACACGTCGAAAATAAAACAAGTAAGGAAAGTTTAAAGTCGGGCGGGGCCGACTATATTATACCCTGCACCACTTTGTAGATCTAAATTTTCGATACCATATCACATCCATCAAATGTGTTGGCTGCTATATATAAAGGTTTGTCCCAAATACATACATTTAAATATCACTCGATTTGGACAGAATTTTATAGACTTTTACAAAATCTATAGGCTCAAAATTTACGTTGGCTAATGCACTTGGGTGGAACACAATTTTAGTAAAAAAGGAAAGTCTAAAGTCGGGCGGGGCCAACTATATTATACCCTGCACCACTTTGTAGGTCTAAATTTTGGCCAAATTGGGCCTAAACTCTGGCTTCTGGGGCCATATAAGTCCATATCGGGCGAAAAATATATATGGAACTATATCTAAATCTGAACCGATTTCAATCAAATTTGGCACACATGACTATACTACCAATTGTACTCCTTGTGCAAAATTTCCAGCTAATCGGGATAAAACTCTGGCTTCTTTGTCCAAATAAGTGCATATCGGGCGAAAGATATATATGGGAGCAATATCTAAATCTGAATCGATTTCAACCAAACTTTGCACGCATACAATGCCAAATCTACTCCCTGTGCAAAATTTCAACCAAATTGGGTCAAAACTCTGGCTTGTAGGACCATATTAGTCTATATCGGGCGAAAGATATATATGGGAGCTATATCTAAATCTGAACCGATTAAAATCAAATTTTGCACACTTGACTATACTACTAATTGTACTCCTAGTGAAAAATTTCAACCAACTTCGGCCAAAAATCTGGCTTCTGGGGCCATATAAGTCCATATCGGGCGAAAGATATATATGGGAGCTATATCTAAATCTGAACTGATTTAAATCAAATTTTGTACACTTGACAATACGACTAAGTGTTATGTTTGTACAAAATTTCAAGCAAATTGGTATAAAACTCTGGCTGCTGGGTCCATATTAGTGCATATCGGGCGAAAGATATATATGGGAGCTATATCTAAATCTGAACCGATTTCTTCCAAAATCAATAGGGTTCTATTCTGACCCAAATTAGGAACATGTGCCAAAGTTGAAGGCGATTGGACTTAAACTGCGACCTAGACTTTGATCATAAAAATGTGTTCACAGACAGACGGACGGACGGACGGACGGACGGACGGACAGACGGACAGATGGACAGACGGACATGGTTATATCGACTCAGGGACCAACCCTGAGCATTATTGCCAAAGACACCATGTGTCTATCTCGTCTCCTTCTGGGTGTTACAAACATATGCACTAACTTATAATACCCTTTTCCACAGTGTGGCGCAGGGTATAAATATTGGAAACATTTAAATCTGAAGCAATTTTAAGGAAACTTCGCAAAAGTTTATTTATGATTTATCGCTCGATATATATTTATTAGAAGTTTAGGAAAATTAGAGTCATTTTTACAATTTTTCGACTAAGCAGTGGCGATTTAACAAGGAAAATTTTGATATTTTGACCTTTTTTGTCGAAATCAGAAAAACATATATATGGGAGCTATATCTAAATCTGAACCGATTTCAATCAAATTTAGCACACATGACTATATTACTAATTATACTCCTAGTGCAAAATTTCAACCAAATTGGGCCAAAAGTCTGGCTTTTGGGGCCATATAAGTCCATATCGGGTGAAAAATATATATGGAAGCTATATCTAAATCTGAACCGATTTCAATCAAATTTGGCACACATGACTATACTACCAATTGTACTCCTTGTGCAAAATTTCCAGCTAATCGGGATAAAACTCTGGCTTCTGGGTCCATATAACTGCATATCGGGCGAAAGATATATATGGGAGCTATATCTAAATCTGAATCGATTTCAACCAAATTTGGCACGCATAGCTACAATGCTAAATTTACTCCCTGTGCAAAATTTCAACCAAATTGGGTCAAAACTCTGGCTTGTAGGACCGTATTAGTCTATATCGGGCGAAAGATATATATGGGAGCTATATCTAAATCTGAACCGATTTAAATCAAATTTTGTACACTTGACAATACGACTAAGTGTTATGTTTGTACAAAATTTCAAGCAAATTGGTATAAAACTCTGGCTGCTGGGTCCATATTAGTGCATATCGGGCGAAAGATATATATGGGAGCTATATCTAAATCTGAACCGATTTCTTCCAAAATCAATAGGGTTCTATTATGACCCAAATTAGGAACATGTGCCAAAGTTGAAGGCGATTGGACTTAAACTGCGACCTAGACTTTGATCACAAAAATGTGTTCACAGACAGACGGACGGACGGACAGACGGACATGGTTATATCGACTCAGGGACCAACCCTGAGCATTATTGCCAAAGACACCATGTGTCTATCTCGTCTCCTTCTGGGTGTTACAAACATATGCACTAACTTATAATACCCTGTTCCACAGTGTGGCGCAGGGTATAAAAAGGCCGATTACTTGTATATAATTAAGTTTAAAGTTTCTATAGAAATAAAATTTTGACAAAATAAAATTTTGACAACATTTTCTATAGAAGTAAAATTTGAAAAAAAATTCCTATAGAAATAAAATTTGGAAAAAATTTTCTATAGAAATAAAATTTTGACAAAATTTTCTATAGAAATAAAATTTTGACAAAAATTTCTATAAAAATAAAATTTTGACAAATTTTTCTATAGAAATAAAATTTTGACAAAATTTTCGATAGAAGTAATTTTTTGTGTGATTGGGGATAGGCTATATATAACTATAGACCGATATGGACCAATTATTTATTTATTTTTTATTTTTTTTTTTTTTATTTTCATCTATGGATTAAACCCTTACAGACTAACAGTAATATATTACATTATATACATATTGTTTGTTAATATATCAAGTATTTAATAATAATGTTATCTTTTTCTTTACATTGGTTATAAGCGGCCTTATACTAACACCACGTTGAAAATTTCAACCGGATCGGATGAAATTTGGTTCTCTTAGAGGCTCCGCAAGCCAAATCGGGGGATCGGTTTATATGGGGGCTATATGTAATTATGGACCGATATGGACCAATTTTTGCATGGTTGTTAGAGACCATATACTAACATCATGCACCAAATTTCATCAGGATCGGATGAAATTTGCTTCTCTTAGAGCAATCGCAAGCCAAATTTGGGGGTCCGTTTATATGTGGGCTATACGTAAAAGTGGACCGATATGGCCCATTTGCAATACCATCCGACCTACATCAATAACAACTAATTGTGCCAAGTTTCAAGTCGATAGCTTGTTTCGTTCGGAAGTTAGCGTGATTTCAACAGACGGACGGACGGACGGACATGCTCAGATCGACTCAGAATTTCACCACGACCCAGAATATATATACTTTATGGGGTCTTAGAGCAATATTTCGATGTGTTACAAACGGTATGACAAAGTTAATATACCCCCATCCTATGGTGGAGGGTATAAAAATTAAATAAAAGAGTGTGTGAAAAAACGGAAATTGAAAGAGAACTTGTTTTAAAAAAAAATACTAATTTGTTTCATTTAGTTTAGATTGGTGCATGAATGACAAATTTACGAATGACACCTCTGCCGAGAGAATACAAAGAAGTTACAAATGAATCCCCAAAAACATAAAAGCAATTATTCTACACTGGATCATAAAAGTATGGAGCTTACAATTTTATGAAACATTCCTCTACCAAGAGAACTATTCAATCATTATAATTTCAAGTGAATGATTTATTCTATTAAAAATAAAATAAACAAAGCTTTCCCTTTGAAAATATTAATCTATATTTATTTTTGCAAATTATTTGTGAAATATATTTTTTTTTTATTAAATGAATGTTTTTGTTAAACGTCAATTACAAATTATTTGTATCAATCAATTCTTTTATTCGACAGATTAATTTTTTAATTGACATTGGATATTGATACTATCATTTCTGTAATTGAAGACATTTGAATTAAAAACAAATATATACATTAGTAAGTTCGGCCGGGCTAATCTTAAATACCCACCACCATGAATCAAATATAATAGTTTCCTTTGAAAACTCTTCGTCGGTGCGGTAATCTTGATAATATATAGAGGATTTCAGGGGGTGTGATGACAGATATTCTTCCAAGCAGATCAATTCAACCAGTACACTTCCGAAGATAAATTTAAAGATTCTACCTATGAAGACTAGATCAGATTCTGGATTTATAAGAAACAATTTTGTTTGAATTCTAGAGAAATCATAACCATAACGTGTAAATGATGAAAAAAGCCTTTATTTGAAATCTTAAATCAGTAGATTTTTACTGTCATTATTTCAATGATAATGAGGAGTAAAATCTGGAAATTTTATTTTTAGTTTCAAGCAATTTTTGTGATCAGTGCTCCTGTTATACCCTCAAGAAGTGAAATCGGTCAATTGATCAATGTCTTACATAATGCACCGGTAGAAATAAATGCGATAAAAATTTTTGATGGTCTAAAATACCAGTATATTTACATTTTCAGGCAAAGTGGATAAAAACTACAGATTCTAGCAGCCCAATAAATAAATCCGGGAGGTAGGTTTATATGGGGGCTATACCAAACCACGGACCAATACTCAACATTTTCGACAAATACCTCTCGAATTCCAATTGCAGACAAATTGGGTAAAAACTACGAATTCTAGAAACCCAAGAAGTAAAATCGTGCGAAAACTACGGTTTCTAGAAGCTCAAGACCCCAAATCGGGGGATCGGTTTATATGGGAGCTATATCAAAACCTGGACCGATACATCCCATTTTCTGCACACCTATTTATGGTCATAAAATACCTCTAGATTTCAAGGCAAATCGGATAGTAAATACAGTTTCTAGAAGCCCAAGATATAAAATCGTGAGGTCGGTCAATATGGGGGCTGTACGAAAACATGGACCGATACGGACCATTTTCGACACACCTATTTGTGGTCTCCAAATACCTCTAGATTTCCAATTTCAGGCAAATCGGGTTGTAAATACAGTTTCTAGACGCCCAAGAAGCAAAATCCGGGAATCGGTCTATATTGGGGCTATACCAAAACATGGACCGATAGGCACCATTTTCGGCACACTCTTTGATGGTCCTAAAACACCTTTAGATTTTTAATTTCAGGCAAATTTGATAAAAACTACGGTTTTTAAAAGCCCAAGAACCCAAATCGGGAGGTCGGTTTATATGGGGACTATATCAAAACTTGGACCGATATAGTCCATATTCGAAATTGACCTGCCTGCAAACAAAACACGAATCGGTGCCAAATTTCAGGACTATAGCGCCATTAGTGAAGGCTGTAGCGTGATTACAACAGACAGACAGACGGACATGTTTATATCGTCTTAGAATTTCTCATTGATCAAGAATATATATACTTTATATAGTATATATATTCGATGTGTTACAAACGGAATAACAAACTTATTATACCGCCATCATCATTCTATGGTGGTGGGTATAATTAATTGGATCTATTAATTTCGTGATTAAAAACAAAAAATATTTTTTTTGTGTGCTGGGAGTAACATGACATACAATAATCATATCCATAGCTTCCTCTTATTTTTATACCCTCCACCATAGGATGGGGGGTATATTAACTTTGTCATTCCGTTTGTAACACATCGAAACATTGGACTAAGACCCAATGAAGTGTATATACTCTGGGTCGTGGTAAAATTGTGAATCGAGATATCCATGTACGTCCGGCTGTCCCTCCATCTGTGGAAATCACGCTAACTTCCGAACGAGACAAGCCATCTACTTTAAACTTGGCACAAGTAGTTGTTATTGATGTGGGTCAAACGGTGTTGCCATATCAGATCCCTTTTACGTATAGACCCCATATAAACCAATCCACAGATTTCGCTTGCGGAGCCTTTGCACGGACGAAAAAGACTGTTTTTCATATGTTTGGGTGCAAAAATTATAAGTTTGGAACTCAAATTTTTTAACACAATATGGGGAATGAGGCCTTCTCTTTTTGGCTGGATTTATACCGCGGTTGTAAGACCTGTGGCCACATATGGCTGTCATGTTTGGTGGACGATCGTGAAACACCATAATCATATATCGAGAATAAATAGGGTAAATAGGACTGCACTCATCTATATGACAGGTGCCATGAGGACCACAGCCACTGCCGCTCTGGAGGTACTGATGGGATTTATCCCACTCGATTTACACGTAAGGAAAACGGCTGAACTGACACTTCTGAGACTTAGGAGCTTGAACACGCTGGAGAGGACAGACTGCAGGCATACTGAAATTCTGGCCGGGTAGTATAGAGAGACGGACCATATGGCCACGGAGCATGTTTATCATCACAAACCGACGTACATTATACCAAGTATGGAAGAGTGGGAAGACAGGAGGATACCCTTCGGAACCCTGAACATGTATACGGACGGATCAAAGATGGAGGAAGGAACGGGCAGTGGAATCTATTGTAGTGAACTAGGAATAAGGGAGTCTTACACGCTGGATAGTGATTGCAGTATTTTTCAGGCTGAGATTTATGCGATCACGAAGGCTGCTGAGTCGCTGTTGATGAGGCCGTTATACAGAAGCGATATCAGTTTCTTCATCGACAGTCAAGCAGCTATAAAGGCATTGTGCAGTGCTGACATAAGGTCTAGGGTAGTCAGCCGCTGTCGTCGAGAACTCAAGGTTCTCACTGAACAGCATAATATAACTCTGTGCTGGGCACTATGGGATAATAGGAAATGAGGAAGCGGATGTGCTGGCTAAGGAGGGTGCTCGTGGAACGAACAACGTCCTAGCGGACGTTTTTCCTCCATTATCTTCTTATCATTACAGGATAGAGGTTAAATATGATGAGCAATGGCGAAGACGCTGGGTCTCTTCGGATGGTTGCGAGCAAACCAAGTTGATATGGGATGAAAAGAAACGTAGGAACTGTGAAATTTTGTTGTCGATGAACAGAGAGGAATTACGGCCATTGATTGGTATCATAACAGGATAACTTGGAAAACACATGGTAAGAATAGGACTTAAAGACGATGATATCTGTAGATGGTGCGTGGACCCGGAAGTTACGGAGGACTCGTACCACTTCCTGTGTCAGTGCCCATCTTTATCCTTTAGAAGAAACAAGATACTGGGCTCCTTTTTCTTTCAGACTCTCACTGATCTACGGGAGTGCAGCTTAAGAAACATACTTGCCTTCATCAGGGCCTCTGGTTGGTCATTCTGAGATTTCTTTCAAAGAGAACGAGCAGATGGAAGTTTCTGGGACAAAGCGGCCGCCTCGGAAGAAGAAAGATTGAAAAATCACATCGAGGGATCACAATGGACCCATACTGGTCTAAGTGGGCATCAATACAAGACATTGATGTCACCCTCTACAACCTAACCTAACCTAACATAATATTTTTAAGTGCAAGCATATAATGTTTATAAACTAGCATAATATGTTTGGGACATAAAGTGTTTGTAAATATAATATGCTTAGATGCAAACATATATTAATTTGGAAATATGTTAGCCTATAAACATATATGTGTTTAGAAAGAGAGAGTATGCTGCAAGTAACAGAATGGAAATAACCAATTGGCGCCTTAAAAATATATTCACACAAAGAAAATTCTATTAAAATTTTTTACTACCAGTGTATGCCCTAAGGTGAAACATAATATGTTTGAACAATGCAAACAATCCTGAAAATATATATGCTTGAAGCAAAATGTGTTTGGGGTATATGTTACAGAAGCGATTTTTTTTTTTTGAGGGTGTGGAGAAGCAAATTTCATCCAATCTGGTTGAAATATGGTAGTGGTGTTAGTATATGATCTCTAACATCCATGCAAAAATTGGTTCACATCGGTCCACAATTATATATAAACCGATTCCCATATTTTGTTTTCGGATCCTCGTGGAGGAGAAAATTTCATCCGATCCGGTTGAAATTTGGTACATGGGGTTAGTACATGGTCTCTAACATTCACGATAAAATTGGTTCATAAAGGTTCATAATTATATAGCCCTCATATATACCGATCTTCAGATTTCATCTTAGAAGCCTCTTGGAGGAGCAAACTTCTCCCGACTCAGTTGAAATTGTATACGCTGTGTAAGTGTAGGGTCTCTAATAAGCATGCCAAAATTTGTCCACGTTCTTTATTTCTCACATCAAAATCATTATTTCTGAAACCATGTTTTGCATGTTGGCACCATATGCCTCGACAAGCATTCGGTGCGACTCTGCAGCGCGTTTCTTCAAAGGAAAACTAACAATTAATGCTTTCCGCAAATCATTACTTACTGGTACAAAGTTCTAGCACGATGAAAAAATATGATGTATGTTCAATGACTTGATGTGTACTAAATATTTTTCACAAATGTCAAAGCAAACAAACAAAAAAATAAGGGCTCGTTCACAATGAATGTCCCCATGTGTATCTTGACGCTCACTTCATACCGGTATACCTGGTAAATAAACCGATCAATAACTAGGTTTATATAGGTATATAATCTGCCTTTTGTGTCTAACTTATACCCCATATGGACTGTTACAATATAGAAGACGATATGAAGAAGGTTTATGATATCTTGCCATCGGCAAGTGTTACCACAACCCAAGTAATTCGATTGTGGATTATAGCCTTTAGTAGAAGTTTCTGCGCAATCCATTGTGGAGGGTAGATAAGATTCGGCCTAGCCGAACTTACGGCTGTATAAACTTGCTTCAAATAAATACTTGTCCCAACCTTTGGAAGAAGCTACTTTATCTTCTCCACCAACAATTCTGTTGGAGCTTCGAACCACATTTACTTTCCGCTCGTTGCATATTGAGGAAAACCAATCTTTCCATCGCATCAATAAGGTTTTCAAACCTTCCTCTAAAAACAGCTGCCTATAGGCATAATTACGAAATAAAAGTATTTAATTTGCCTGTTTCCATGTTTTATAATATATGAATTAAAACCACAATACTCCTTTTGTTTTTCATATGACATTATTTATTTTTTTCGTTCCTGTACAGGCAAAGAAACCGCGCGAAAAAACAAAATCTAATGATTTCCAGCAAAATGCAAATGGTGAAGGTATAAAAGGTTAGGTTTGGTTAGGTTAGGTGGCAGCCCGATGTATCAGGTACACTTAGACTATTCAGTCCATTGTGATACCACATTGGTGAAAGTAAAAGGTTTTGGCGTTAATTAAATTATAACATAATTTGGCATGCTTCAATTCGTTAATGTAAACCACTCATGATGGGTAAAATTAAAAGTATTTGCCTTTATGAGTTTAGGGTTTCACGTGACCGGAAAAGAGAAGAAAAACAAAATAACAAATCAAACCAAAACACACAACTGTTGAGGATAGCATGCCAAAGAAGCTTTCACAGATAAACGCAAAAACGCAATGAAGCTTTTACAGGCCATGGGCTGGTAAGAAGCATGCAAAATAAAAACCGTTATTAAAATTTTATATTCAAAAACTATCGTTAAATAAAATCCAAATCAATAGAGCTGATGAAGCCAGAAGTATAAGCATAAGTATAGGGAAAAGCCTCAAAAAGCTCAAAATTACATAGGGATTAGCTATAAACCAGAGGTGTGCGTGTGACACGAAATTGTCGTGACACGCGTGATTCACGCGAGAATCACGTGAGTCGTGAACGAAATCTGAAGCAACTCTCGTGAATGTGGGTAAGTGTGCATGAGAAATAAAATCGGCTAGTGAATGTGCGTGAATAAAATTTATGCAAAATCACGCTCACTAAAAAAAAAAATAAATTTAATTCTTACTCGTATGTTAACTGAAATTAATTTAGCTGTCGAACTATATTCTATTTATGAATTTTGTTACTTTTTCTCATTCCCGATTGGAAAATGTCGTGAATTGTCGTGAACCGTGCGTGAGCGTGCATGAGTACTACCCTGCAAGCAATTGGGTGTTTGTTTTATCGTCTTTCGCCAAAATGTCACTATTTCGAATCGCCAGTAAGTTTCCTGATAGTAATATCTCAAGCACAGCAACAGTAAAGACAAGTAAGGAAAGTCTAAAGTTGGGCGTGGCCGACTATATTATACCCTGCACCACTTTGTAGATCTGAATTTTCGATACCATATCACATCCGTCAAATGTGTTGGGGGCTATATATAAAGGTTTGTCCCACATACATACATTTAAATATCACTCGATCTGGACAGAATTTAATAGACTTTTACAAAATCTATAGACTCAAAATTTAAATCGGCTAATGCACTAGGGTGGAACACAATGTTAGTAAGTAACGTCTAAAGTCGAGCGGGGCCGACTGTATTATACCCTTCACCACCATGTAGACCAATATTTGTGTTACCATCTCAACTACTTCAAATTTGCTGGGAGCTATGTAAAGGTTTGAATTTCCAGATACAAATACTTACAATGGAGACAATTTTTTGTACTTCTACAAAATCTCTAGAATTAAAATTGAAATCGGCTAACGCCCTGGAAAGAAACACAATGTTAATAAAAAAAAAATATGGGAAATATGAAGCGAGAGAAATTTTGAAGCAATTGTACAAAAGAGCATTTGCGATTTATCAGGCGATACATATGTATTCGAGATATAGGACAATTTTAGTAATATTTAAAAATTTTGCAACTCATCAGTGGCGATTTTACAAGGATATTGGTTAGATCTCGCCAAGATATGTGGTCAAGTGTGGGTTGTGATATATTATTTGGTCAAGTCGGGCGACTTATTTAAAACTCAACCGTTCTGTGGAAATTCTGGCATTACAGTGTATAGGATATGACTAAGATATGGGGAAATCATCACAGAATTCTGTATAAAGTATAAACTGGAAAAACGAATATATGGAGGCTTTATCTAAATCCGAACCAAATTAGATCAAACTTGACACACCTAAATATCATATTAAATATACTCTCTGTGGAAACTATCCAGTCAGTTGGAGGAAAATCCCATTGAAAATGGGTCTAAAATATGAAAAAGTCTACCATATTTCCCCAACTCTGGTGTACGTATATGTAGGAGCTATATATAATCTGACCCTATTTTGACTAAATTTGACATGCATAGTTGGAATAATAATTCTGCAATCTCTGCAAAATTTCACTTTGGAGCCCGTGGTCATATGAGTATAAATCGGGCGAAAGATATATATGGGAGCTATACCAAAACCTGAACCGATTTCAACCAAATTTGGCACATTTACCGATACTAACATATTAAAGGTACTCCATGTGCAAAATTTGAAGCAAGTCAGAGCAAAACTCTGGCTTTTGAGACCATATAAGCTCAAATCGGACGAAAGATATATATGGGAGCTATGTCTAAATCTGAACCGATTTAAACCAAATTTGGCACACATAACGCCACCGCTAAACATACCTCTCGTGCAAAATTTGAAGCAAGTCAGGGCAAAACTCTGGCTTTTGAGGTCATATAAGTGCAAATCGGACGAAAGATATATATGGGAGCTATATCTAAATCTGAACCGATTTCAATCAAATTTACCAAGCATTGGTAGAATGCCAACTCTACTCTCTGTGCAAAATTTCACGAAAATCAGTAGTAAACTTTAGCCTCTGTTGACATATGAGTCTAAATCGGACGAAAGATATATATAAGAGCTATATCTAAATCTGAACCGATTTGGATAATATTTTGCAAGCTTTTCAAGACTCATAAAATATTCGGATGTACGGAATTTGAAGAACATCGGTTGATAAACACGCCAATTATAACCAGATCGGGGATAAATATATGACAGCTATATCTAAATCTGAACCGATTTTTTCCAAAATCAATTGCGATCGTCTTTGTTCCCCAAAACGACCCTGTGCCAAATTTGAAGATGATCAGACTTAAACTGCGACCTGTACTTTGCGCACAAAAATACATGAACAGACAGACAGACAGACGGACGGCCAAACAGACAGACAGACAGACGGACATCGCTAAATCGACTCAGAATTTAATTCTAAGACGATCGGTATACCAAACGATGGGTCTCAGCCTTTTCCTTCTTGGCGTTACATACAAATGCACAAACTTATTATACCCTGTACCACAGTAGTGGTGAAGGGTATAAATATGGGAAACATTTAAATCTGAAGCAATTTTAAGGAAACTTCGCAAAAGTTTATTTATGATTTATCGCTCGATATATATGTATTAGAAGTTTAGGAAAATTAGAGTCATTTTTACAACTTTTCGACTAAGCAGTGGCGATTTTACAAGGAAAATCTTGGTCGAAATCAGAAAAACATATATATGGGAGCTATATCTAAATCTGAACCGATTACAACCGAATTTGGCACGCATAGCTATAATGCTAATTCTACTCCCTGTGCAAAATATCAACTAAATCGGAGCAAAAACTTGGCCTCTGTGGGCAAATGAAAGTAAATCAGGCGAAAGCTATATATGGGAGCTATATATAAATCTGAACCGATTTCAATCGAATTTGACACGCATAGCTACAATGCTAAATCTACTCCCTGTGCAAAATTTCAACCAACTTGGGCCAAAACTCTGACTATTAGAACCATATTAGTCCATATCGGGCAAAAGATATATATGAGAGCTATATCTAAATCTGAACCGATTTCAATCAAATTTTGCACACTTAACTGCACTACTAATTGTACTCCTAGTACAAAATTTCAAACAAATTGGGCCAAAACTCTGGCTTCTAGGACCATATTAGTCCATATCGGGCGAAAGATATATATGAGAGCTATATCTAAATCTGAAACGATTTCTTCCAAAATCAATAGGGTTCTATTCTGACCCAAATTAGGAACATGTGCCAAATTTGAAGGCGTTTGGACTTAAATTGCGACCTAGACTTTGATCACAAAAATGTGTTCACAGACAGACGGACGGACGGACAGACGGACATGGTTATATCGACTCAGGGACCCACCCTGAGCATTATTGCCAAAGACACCATGTGTCTATCTCGTCTCCTTCTGGGTGTTACAAACATATGCACTAACTTATAATACCCTGTCCACAGTGTGGCGCAGGGTGTAACAAGTAAGTAAAGTCTAAAGTCCGGCGGGGCCGACTGTATTATACTCTTCACCACCTTGTAGACCAACATTTGTGTTACCATCTCAACTACTTCAAATTAGCTGGGAGCTATATAAAGGTTTGCATTTCCAGATACAAATACTTATAATGGAGACAATTTTTTGTACTTCTACAAAATCTCTAGAATTAAAATTGAAATCGGCTAACGCCCTGGAATGAAACACAATGTTAATACAAACAAGTAAGGAAAGTCTAAAGTCGAGCGGGGCCGACTATATTATACCCTGCACCACTTTGTAGATCTAAATTTTCGATATCATATCACATCCATCAAATGTGTTGGGGGCTATATATAAAGGTTTGTCCCAAATACATACATTTAAATATCACTCGAGTTGGCCAGAATTTGAAAGACTTTTACAAAATCTATAGACTCAAAATTTAAGTTGGCTAATGCACTAGGGTGGAACACAATTTTAGTAAAAAAAATAGGAGAAACATTTAAATCTGAAGCAATTTTAAGGAAACTTCGCAAAAGTTTATTTATGATTTATCGCTCGATATACATGTATTAGAAGTTTAGGAAAATTAGAGTCATTTTTACAACTTTTCGACTAAGCAGTGGCGATTTAACAAGGAAAATGTTGGTACTTTGACCATTTTTGTTGGAATCAGAAAAACATATATATGGGAGCTATATCTAAATCTGAACCGATTTCAATAAAATTTGGCACACATGACTATATTACTAATTGTACCCCTAGTGCAAAATTTCAAGCAAATTGGGCGAAAACTCTGGCTTCTGGGTCCATATAAGTCCATATCGGGCGGAAAATATATATGGAAGCTATATCTAAATCTGAACCGATTTCAATCAAATTTGACACACATGACTATACTACCAATTGTACTCATTGTGCAAAATTTCAAGCTAATCGGGATAAAACTCTGGTTTCTGGGTCCATATAAGTTCATATCGGGCGAAAGATATATATGGGAGCTATATCTAAATCTGAATCGATTTCAACCAAATTTGGCACGCATATATACAATGCTAAATCTACTCCCTGCGCAAAATTTCAACCAAATTGGGCCAAAACTCTGGCTTTTAGGACCATATTAGTCCATATCGGGCGAAAGATATATATGGGAGCTATATCTAAATCTGAACCGATTTCAATCAAATTTTTCGCACTTGACTATACTACTAATTGTACTCCTAGTGCAAAATTTCAACCAAATTCGGCCAAAAATCTGGCTTCTGGGGCCATATAAGTCCATATTGGGCGAAAGATATATATGGGAGCTATATCTAAATCTGAACCGATTTCAATCAAATTTTGCACACTTGACTATACGACTAGGTGCTATATTTGTACAAAATTTCAAACAAATCGGTATAAAACTCTGGCTGCTGGGTCCATATTAGTGTATATCGGGCGAAAGATATATATGGGAGCTATATCTAAATCTGAACCGATTTCTTCCAAAATCAATAGGGTTTTATTCTGACCCAAATTAGGAACATATGCCAAATTTGAAGGCGATTGGACTTGAATTGCGAGCTAGACTTTGATCACAAAAATGTGTCCACAGACAGACGGACGGACGGACAGACGGACAGGGTTATATCGACTCAGGGACCCATCCTGAGCATTATTGCCAAAGACACCATGTGTCTATCTCGTCTCCTTCTGCGTGTTACAAACATATGCACTAACTTATAATACCCTGTTCCACAGTGTGGCGCAGGGTATAAAAATATGGGAAATATGAAGCGAGAGAAATTTTGAGGCAATTGTACAAAAGAGTATTTGCAATTTATTAGGCGATACTTATGTATTCGAGATATAGAACAATTTGAGAAACATTTACAATTTTTGCTACTCAGCAGTGACGATTTTACAAGGATATTGGTTAGATCTTGCCAAGATATGTGGTCAAGTGTCGGTTGTGATATATTATTTGGTCAAGTCGAGCGACTTGGAGCCTTATTTAAAACTCAACCGTTCTGTGGAAAGTCTGGCATTACAGTGTGTAGGATATGACTAAGATATGGGGAAATTATTACAGAATTTTGTGTAAAGTGTGGGAATTGTGGCCATATTTGTATAAACCGGAATAACGAATATATGGAGGCTTTACCTAATTCTGAACCAAATTAGATCAAACTTGACACACTTAAATATCATATTAAATATATTCTCCGTGGAATCTATGCAGTCAATTGGAGGAAAATCCAATTGAAAATGGGTCTAAAATATGAAATAGTCTACCATAGTCTCCCAACTCTGGTGTACATATAACGGGAGCTATATATAATCTGAACCGATTTCGACTAAATTTGACATGTATAGTTAGAATAATAACTCTGTTATCTCTGCAAAATTTCACGTAAATGGGAGTTTAACTTTGGCCATCGTGGTAATTTCAGTATAAATCGGACGAAAGATATATATGGTAGCTATATCTAAATCTGAACCGATTTAGCTGATATGTTGCAAGACAGCCAAACAGACAGACGGACGTCGCTAAATCGACTCAGAATTATAAATATAAATATAAACTCCTTTCGTCGACGTAGCTAATTTTTCAATAAAACCTCTTTGAGAGTACATGTATGTAAAAAGCCACTATCAACCAACAAGCGTGGGTAGCACAGAGGGAAAGCCTCTGACTTGAAAACGAAAGGTTCCGAGTTCAAAGCTCGGTGCGAGCGATCATCATTTTTATTTTTTTTATTAACACATCGAAATATTGCTCTAAGACCCCATAAAGTATATATATTCTGGGTCGTGGTGAAATTCGGAGTCGATCTGAGCATGTCAGTCCGTCCGTCCGTCTGTTGAAATCACGCTAACATCCGAACGAAACAAGCTATCGACTTGAAACTTGGCACAAGTGGTTGTTATTGATGTAGGTCAGATGATATTGCAAATGGGAGATATCGGTCCACTGTTACGTATAGCCCCCATATAAACGGACCCCCAAATTTGGCTTGCAGACCCTCTCAGAGAAGCAAATTTGATCCGATCCGTTTAAAATTAGGTACATAGTGTTAGTATATGATCTTTAACAACCACGCAAAAATTAATCCACATTGGTCCAAAATTATATATATAGCCCCCATATAAACGATCCCCAGATTTAGCTTGCGGAGCCTCTAAGAGAAGAAAATTTCATCCGATCCGGCTGAAATTTGGTACATGGTGTTAGTATATGATCTCTAATGACCATGCAAAAATTGGTCCACATCGGTGCATAATTATATATAGCCCCCATATAAACCGATCACCAGATTTGACCTCCGGAGCCTCTTGGAAGACCAAAATTCATCTGATTCAGTTGATATTTGGTACGTGATGTTAGTATATGGTATCCAACAACCATGCAGGAATTGGTTCATATCAGTCCATAATTATATATAGCCCCCATATAAACCGAACCCCAGATTTGACCTGCGGAGCCCCTTGGAAGAGCAAAATTCATCCGATTCGGTTGATATTTGGTACGTGATGTTAGTATATGGTATCCAACAACCATGCAGGAATTGGTTCATATCAGTCCATAATTATATATAACCCCCATATAAACCGATCCCCAGATTTGACCTCTGGTGCCTTTTGGAGAAGCAAAATGCATCCGATCTGGTTGAAATTTGGTACGTGGTGGTAGTATATGATATTTAACAACCATGCCAAAAGTGGTCCATATCCTTCCCTATCCCGAGATTTGGTTTTGGAGCCTCTTGGGGGAGCAAATTTCACCCGAGTCAGTTGAAATTTGGTACATTGTATATGGCCGTTAACAACCATGCCTAACTTGGGCCATATCGGTCTATAGTTATATATAGCCCGCAGATAACTCGATCCCCAATCGCACAAAAATTGGTCCATATCAAGTTCATAATTGTATACAGCCCCTATTTAAGCGACCCCCATATTTCAATTCTGGCTCCCTACATACCGTGCAAAAGTCCATATCGGTTTGTAATTATTTGTAGACACATACCTTTTTTGTCTAATATATATCACGTATGGACTAACTCACAATTTAGAAAACGATTTAAGATACCACAACCCAAGAAATTCGATTGCGGATGACAGTCTTTCGTAGAAGTTTTTACGCTATCCATGGTGGAGGGTACATAAGATGCGGCCTGGCCGAACTTACGGCCATATATACTTGTTTGACTCACTGGTTCGATTCCCCGAGGGCGCTATCGCATAGTGGAACATTTGTTCCCGAACGGGGACACAAACTCGCCTATGAAGGTATTATCTTCCATGGCGAAACTACTTCAATACACTTTCGATAGAAAATGTTTGCATGGTAGATAGAAAATGTTTGCATGAATGTGCGTGAGTGTGAGTGGCTACCACACGTATCGTGCGTGAATACACTGTTTGCTTCGTACCCAACGAAAACTAGGTAACCACATCTCATTACAATTGACATTACCAGGAGTAAAGCTGTCATTACGCGTTGTATTACATTGCGGCGAGTTATAATGACTAACTTGTAATGACAAAAATAAATACTTCTCGGTAATTTTCGAATTGTTATTCTCAAATTTTTAGGCAGTTGTAGTTAACGAATTAATAAAATAGAATAAATGATGGTACCATTAGGTATAATTATTCACATAATCGAGTACTTACATAAAAAATCAAAAAGAATATGTAATGTAACGGTAATTCTGAAAAATTTTCCGTTAAGAAATTTTTATCACAAATATTTCATAATAATTGTGTTTAATGACATTATCATATTATGTTTTAAATAAATGCTTTCTTTTGATCCATTGTAATCGGTGATAGAAACCAATATTTTCGAGATTTGGTTGCCTGAGACAATAAGTGGCTATTTTGCAAGCTTTGGTGTATCTACGAATAAGTCCTTACATATTAGGTGATTATATGCTTTAAATGCACTACTTATTTTATGGCCGAAAGTATGCCTGGGGAGAAGTACTTTCCTTCTAGGACATGCGTATGTAAATGTAATCCGAAGCGATGCCAATTAATAAGTGGTTATTAATTTTTAAATAGGCTTACCTACAGGATTACCGGGTGATGAGAGTTTTTGCTGGGGTAAATGTGAAATTTCACTCACGCGCACATATCTATTATAAACACACAACTGGTGAGCTTAGCAAGCCAAAGAAACTTTCAGGGATAAAGACAAAAGCTAACACAATAAAGCTTTTACAGGTTATTGGCAATGAGTGGTGAAAAGCATGCAAAACAAAAACCGTTATCAATTTTTTAATTCTAAAATAAATTAAATCCCAATCAATAGATCTGATGAAGTTCCATGTACTACAACTCTCTTTCACCCATTCATAAATAGGATTTCACAATTGTGTACTCTCATGCTCTATAACTCTCAATTGGTAAGACCAACAACAAAAGCAACACAATTAACTTCATAGAGAACTAGCTTCGAACTAACCACACCACCCATCGACAAAGTGTTGACATGTCGATGGCATGAGATGCTGACCCACCATCGATGTCAAGTCAAAAAGGTAGCATGGCAGTCGAAAGTGTTTTTACCAAACAGTAGTAAATAGAACATCAATACGAAAAGTTGAATGGTTTGTGTGAGCAAAACAAAATATCAGAAATAATAAAATGGATAAATAAACGGACTAGTCTAGAATGTGTAAACCCAAAGATATTCACAAATACAAATAAATGCTAGAGCAATGATCTATAATCTAGACGTTTGTAATAGACCACATACAGTGAAAACGGAAACGGAAATTGAATGAAATATTTTAAGCATCCAGAGGCACACAACATAATACATCGAAAAAAAAATCTTCGCAATAGTGCTACAGTGTTTGTGAAAATAAAAAAGAGTATTTCAAACCAAGACAAATTTAGAAAGGTAGTTTTAGTATTACAAAAACAAAAATGTCAGTCGCCATATTGAAATTTTTATTGTCAGTCAAATTGATTTAAATTTCCCACGTTTTTTTTGTGAAATAGTGTAAATCTGGAAATGTATCGATGTATGCTTCGAAATATGAGGAAATGTGTTACGGTTCGGAAGAATAATTGAAGTAATTCTTATCATCATTTATGAGGACAATTTATTTCGATACTTTTCTGTCATAAATTTAAAGCAAATTGAAAATTTCAAAATTTTTGGTATAAAATAATTTTATTTTGAATTTTTATTTGTCGCAATTGTCAATTAAACGTTGGCGTAGCTAGCAACATTTTCGTAAGGGGTAAAAGCTACAATGTGTGCTCATTTTGAAGATACCTCAAAAAAAATTCTTGTAGATGGGAAGAAACAAGGATATTTAATTCTATGATATATAATCAAAGTTTCAAGAAATATGATGCATGGTATTTGGTAGGTGGAGATGGCAAACCCAGAAAACTCCTTTAGCTACGCCTTTGCCATTAAGCAAATACCGAGAATCAAATTTCTGATCAAATGAAAAAATTGTTATCACCTGATAGCTTGAAACTACCTTCCTAAATATATCTTGTTTAAAGCATTCAAGTTTTTGAACTATAATGCGTCTGAATTCTTGCCTTTAATTGGCATTTGTAAAAAAGAAAAAATAAAATGTGAACAAAAACAATGAAAACCGTTTGAATGAATATCCCAAAAGCAATTGCCAATAAAAAAATGTGTGACACTATATGGCAATGACCGCCAAGCAATTATCTACCCAATTTCACTGACACTAACTAGACCACCTAATTTGCCAAATCATACAAACAAACGCCATAGACAAAATGCCCAATGGGATTAAAAAATAAAAATTTTTGTATACATACAATTAAAGGATAATGATTAAAAAAATATATCATATATAATATTTTAATCTTATATAGCCACCACCATGGATCACATACAACAATTTCTTTATACCATGCGACAACGGTTGCCACAGTCGATAGAATTATGGTTGATTTTCTACTGTTTGGTAGATTGGTAGAATACGTGATATGTTGGTAGATTTTGCAAAACATTCCTCTCCAACTAGGAGGTAGATTTTTGATAACATCCCAGCAAAAAAATTGGAAGTGCTTCTAAAAGCACAACTTTAAAGCACTTCCAAAAATGTTCTCCCAAAGATGTTCTTTATTTTAACTACTCAGGAAGTTCTTTTAATTCAATTTTGTTTAACTCGCTGTTTTCATATTTTTGAAAGGAAATTTTAACTTTTTTTGTTTCAAATAGTTAAAAACCGAGTAAGAATTAATAAAATGGTACAAATTATTAAAATTTTTTCCAAAAACAAGGCTAAACCCATTTAAGAAAAATTGCAAATTTTTTAAAATAAAGGGTGATTTGTTAAGAGCTTGATAACTTTTTAAAAAAAAAAAAACGCATAAAATTTGCAAAATCTCATCGGTTCTTTATTTGAAACGTTAGATTGGTCCATGACATTTACTTTTTGAAGATAATTTCATTTAAATGTTGACCGCGGCTGCGTCTTAGGTGGTCCATTCGGAAAGTCCAATTTTGGGCAACTTTTTCGAGCATTTCGGCCGGAATAGCCCGAATTTCTTCGGAAATGTTGTCTTCCAAAGCTGGAATAGTTGCTGGCTTATTTCTGTAGACTTTAGATATGACGTAGCCCCACAAAAAATAGTCTAAAGGCGTCAAATCGCATGATCTTGGTGGCCAACTTACCGGTCCATTTCTTGAGATGAATTGTTCTCCGAAGTTTTCCCTCAAAATGGCCATAGAATCGCGAGCTGTGTGGCATGTAGCGCCATCTTGTTGAAACCACATGTCAACCAAGTTCAGTTCTTCCATTTTTGGCAACAAAAAGTTTGTTAGCATCGAACGATAGCGATCGCCATTCACCGTAACGTTGCGTCCAACAGCATCTTTGAAAAAATACGGTCCAATGATTCCACCAGCGTACAAACCACACCAAACAGTGCATTTTTCGGGATGCATGGGCAGTTCTTGAACGGCTTCTGGTTGCTCTTCACTCCAAATGCGGCAATTTTGCTTATTTACGTAGCCATTCAACCAGAAATGAGCCTCATCGCTGAACAAAATTTGTCGATAAAAAAGCGGATTTTCTGCCACTGATTTTGGTAATAAAATTCAATGATTTGCAAGCGTTGCTCGTTAGTAAGTCTATTCATGATGAAATGTCAAAGCATACTGAGCATCTTTCTCTTTGACACCATGTCTGAAATCCCACGTGATCTGTCAAATACTAATGCATGAAAATCCTAACCTCAAAAGAATCACCCTTTATTTGATGTCAAACGTTTCAGATAAGCGGTACAATGCTTTAAAAATCAAGCAAGCCAAGCAATTATCTACCCAATTTCATTGATACTAACCAGACCACCTAATTAGCCAAATCATTATGTGACATACAAACGCCATAGACAAAATGCCCAATGGGATTAAAAAATACAAATTTTTGTATATAATTAAAGGATAATGATTAAAAATATATATCATATATAATATTTTAATCTAATATAGCCACCACCATGGATCACATACAACAATTTTTTTATACCCTACGACAACGGTTGCCACAGTCGGTGGAATTATGGTAGATTTTCTACTGTTTGGTAGAATTTGTGATATTTTGGTAGATTTTGCAAAACATTCCTCTCCAACTAGGAGGTACTACACATATTTCCCTTAGGAATAAACATTTTGACAAAATTTTCTATAGAAATAAAATGTTAATACAATTTTCTAAAGAAAGAGAATTAATAAATAAAATGAATTCTAAAAAAATAAAATTTTCTATAGAAATAAAATTTTGACAAAATTGTTGTAAAGAAATAAAATTTTCACAAAATTTTCTAAACAAATAAAATTTGACAAAATTTGCTATAGAAATAAAATTTTGACAAAATTTTCTATATGAAATAAAATATTTAAAGAAATAACATTTTTACAAAATTTTCTAAAGAAGTAAAATTTTGACAACATTTTCTAAAGAAATAAAATGTTGACAAAATTTTTTAAACAATAAAGTTTTGACAAATTTTCTAAAGAAGTAAAATTTTGACAACATTTTCTACAGAAGTAAAATTTTCTAAAGAAATAAAATTTTGACAAAATTGTCTATAAATTAAAAGTTTTAATTTTCGTCTTAGGTCCTACTATCAAAATCCATTGTGAGTAAGTTCTACCATTTTGTAGAAGTTGTAACCAATAAGTATATACGGCCGTAAATTCGGCCAGGCCGAATCTTGTGTACCCTCTACCATGGATTGCATAGAAACTTGTACTAAAGGCTGTCATCCACAATCGAATTACTTGGGTTGCGGTAACACTTGCCGATGGCAAGGTATCTTATAACTTCTTAACTCCGTCTTCTCAATTGTAAGTTAGTCCATACGGGGTATATATTATAAAAAAGGCCGATTAAATACGTAAATAATTCAGTTTGCCAAAATTTTCTATAGAAATACAATTTTGACAAAATTTTTTTTGGAAATACAATTTTGACAAAATTTTCTATAGAAATAAAATCTTGACAAAATTTTCTATAGACATAAAATTTTGCAAAATTTTGTATAGAAATAAAATTTGGCAAAATTTTGTATAGAAATAAAATCTTGACAAAATGTTCTATAGTAATAAAATTTTTACAAAATTGTTTATAGAAATAAAATTTTGACAAAATTTTCTATAGAAATAAAATTATGGCAAAATGTTGTATAGTAATAAAATTTTGACAAAATTTTCTACAGTAATAAAATTTTGGTAGATTATTTTTGGGGATCGGCTATATATAACTATAGACCGATATGGACCAATTTTTGCATGGTTGTTAGAGACCATTTACTAACATCACGTACCAAATTTCAACCGGATCGGGTGAATTTTGCTCTTCCAAGTGGCTCCGGAGTTCAAATCTGGGGATGGGTTTATATGGGGGCTATATATAATTATGGACCGATGTGAACAAATTTTTGCATGGTTGTTAGAGACCATATACTAACACCATGTACCAAATTTCAGCTAGATCGGATGAAATTTGCTTCTCTTAGAGGATTCGCAAGCCATATTTGGGGGTCCGTTTATATGGGGGCTATACGTACAAGTGGTCTGATTTGGCCCATTTTCATTATCATCCGACCTACGTCAATAACAACTACTTGTGCCAAGTTTCAAGTCGATAGCTTGTTTCGTTCGGAAGTTAGCGTGATTTCAACAGACGGACGGACGGACATGCTCAGATCGAATCAGAATTTCACCACGACCAAGAATATATATACTTTATGTGGTCTTGGAGCAATATTTCGATGTGTTACAAACGAAATGACAAAGTTAATATACCCCCCATCCTATGGTGGAGGGTATAAAACCAAAATAGGAAATTTTTTATTTGGTAGATTTTTCTTAATATTTTGGTACCTGCGACGCACTGTGGAACAGGGTTTTATAAGTAAGTGCATATGTTTGCAACAACCAGAAGGAAACGAGATAGACAAATGGTGTCTACGACAAAAACCCTCAGGGCCGACCCTTTATTCAATTCAATAAAAAGTGCAATATTCAATATATAATATTTAATTGATTCACCATTTTTTTATTAAACCAAAAATGTCTCACAAAAATTATCAATTAATGTTTTAATTGGATCAAATAATTTTTAATTGGCTTCGTTGCTTGATACTACTATTTATGTGATTGAAAACAGTTCAATTAAGAAATAGTTAGATCAATTAAGTACATGATTTAATCCAAAATGATTTTTTTGTGTGTGGTAGAGTAGTAGATTGTGTGAAATTTGGTCGAAATCGGTTCAGATTTAGACATAGGTCCAATATATATATATATATATATATATATATATATATATATATATATATATATATATATATATATATATATATATATATATATATATATATATATATATATATATATATATATATATATATATATATATATCTTTCGCCCGATTTACACTCATATGACCACAGAGTTCAATGTTGTAATCCGTGCAATTTTTCACAGGAATTAGTATTAACATTGTAACTATACATACCAAATTTGCTTCAAATCGGTTCAGATTTATATATAGCTCCCATAGTTATAATTCACCAGATTTACACTCATATGACCACAGAGACAAAATTTTTGCTTCGATTTACTTAAAATTTTGCACAGAGAATAACATTAACATTCTTACTATACATGCCATATTTGGTTCAAATCAATTAAGATTTAGATATAGCTCCCATATACATGTTTCCCGATTTGGGCAAAAATGACCAAAATACCCACATTTCCCTTACACTGATAATTCGAAAATTTGTAAAAATTAGTCGATTAAATTTGCCTAACAAATCCTTTCGATTTAAATATTTACCATATATTTTTGGTAACATTGTGTTCCAACCTCGGGCTTTGGTCGACTCAAATTTTAAGACAATAGATTTTGTAGAAATCTAAAACATTTTTCTCAGATCGGGTCAGATTTAATTCTATGTATATGGGAACATAAAGTACCCAAAAAATATGAAGTATCGAAAATGGATATCGACAAAGTGGAGCAGGGTATAATATACTCGACATCGCTCGACTTTAGACTTCCTGTTCATGTTGTTTTTTTTACAGTTCAAACCAATAATAATTTCAGGCCTCGAGAACAATATATATGGGAGCAATATCTGAACCAAATTCGATGATGCAAGTTTTATGGGACTCACCAAAAGTTCAGATGTACGAAATGTGAAGAAGATTGCTTCAAAGGCACGTAAATTATGATTAAATCGGTGATAAATATATATGCCAGCTATATCTAAATCTGAAATATTTTTTTTTTTTTAAATCAATAGCGATGGTCTTTGACCCGAATAAAGACCATGTCCTAAATATGGGGGCAATCGTAAATTGCGAGCTGTACTTTGCACACAACACATACATATGTTAAACAGACCCTACGGGAAATGGATCAACCACAGAACCGGTACAGGACTAGTCCCTGGTGTATATGGACCGGTCCCAGTTCTGGTCAAAACGTATGGAAGGGACCAGTCACTTTAACATGGGTTTGTCATTGACGGGGTAAATTTACATTTTAGGACGCGTCTTGGACTCATCCCAAAGGACACGTCCTGGGACAATTTAGCAGGAGCAAACCATAGACAGGTTCTCAGGAACCAGTCTCGGACAAACTCTTAGAAATCTGTTTCAATTTGGGCATCCCAATCGAACCCGAAATGAAAAAAAAAACTTTTGAAATATATCGAACAATAGGTTATTCTGATAATTTTATTTCACTAAATGTGAAAATGCTTGATATTAAAATCTTAATGGATCTAAGATTTTAATATCAAGCGAGTACGGAAATAAATAAATAACGACTATTTAAAAATTGCAACTAACTGGAGCACAGGTACCAGTTCTGTGATAGGTCCGTCAGTGGCAATTTGCACCAATTTCCCATAGGGGACAGGCAGACGTCGCTAAATCTAGACTGGAATGACAAAGTTATTACATCCATATCACCATTCCATGGTGATATGTATTAGTGGTGTGCGCGTGACTGAAATTTCACTCACGCACATTCACGAAGCAAAATATTTATTCACGCACGATACGTGTGGTAGCCAATCCCACTCACGCACATTCATGAAATGAAAACCAGTACTTATGCACGAACTACTTTTAAAGAATCACGCACAATTCACGACAATTCACATGATTCACAACAAATACACGACTTTTCCCAAACGGAAATCAATAGAGGTAGCAAAAATAGAATATAGTTCGAGAGCTAGATTAATTTCAGTTAACACACGAGTATGAATTAAATCTTGATTTTTTTCGTGAGCGTGATTTTGCAGAAATTTGTATTCACGCACATTCACGAACCGATATTATTTCTCACGCACGCTCATGCACGACATATTTGTTTTAGTCCCATTCACGCATATTCGAGAATTGCTTTGGATTTTGTTCACGACTCACGTGTTTCACGCGTGTCACGAGAATTTCGTGTCACGCGCACACCTAGTGGGTATAAAATTTCATTCTTTCAATATAAAGTTTCTTATCTCTTAAAACAAAGACAAATGCCGTTCTTTTACAAAGAGAGTTCCTTCGGTGTAGAGGAATTTAGGTTCCAAAAGAACCACGCTATTGTTTATGTTGGTTCAATTTTTTATCTCCCTATTTGACATTTCGAGAGCTTAAAAGATGCCATTTGTTTCCGATAAGGCTTCAAATTAAAACTTGAAGGTATTCTAGACCTAATTAGACACTATCCCTTGTAAAAAGTTGTTGTATCTTACACCCAGAGAAGGAATATGATCACCTCAAACATGTTTTAAGAGCAAAATGTTATTTTTGGGTGGTGACCATGTAACATGGTTTTCGTAACAATGTTATTTTCTCGGAAATCATGTATCTGATTTCATCAAGCAGGTTATATTTGACGAGAAAATAACATTTTAGTGACAAACATGTTACATGGTCACCATACAAAAATAACATTTTGCTCTTGAAACATGTTTGTGGTGATCATATTCCTTCTCTGCGTGTAGATATGATCAGATTCAAAGTTGGCTAGATATGATGAGATATAATTAGATTCCATATATGACAAGATCTAACATCAGATCTGTCTACATATAAGGCTATATAATTATATCTAAGTTATTAGATCTATTGACCTAGAGACATTTGATCTGATCAGATGTAGTTATATAGCAATTAGATATAATCATATCTTACCAATTTTCGGATCTGCTCATATCTAATTAGATCTCTCAATTTTTACTCGGAATGTCAAATATAACTTCCATATAGACCGACCCACTGATTTGACTTCTTGACATGACTTCCCAAAATTATTGTTTTACGAGAAGGTGTTTTTAAAAGAAATGTGTTCCATGGTGGTGGATAATTAAGATTCGGCCTTGCCGAATATTCGACCGTATATACTTGTTTTTAACTTCAAAATTATTTCGTTTTTTCTCATTCACATAAATATAAATGGACAGACATCACGAAATTATACTAAAAAGATTTGTCAAAGGCAAATGTTATTTTTAAATGTAGATGAAAACAACTTTTTTGCCGCCAAAATATTGTTTTCTCGCCAAATATAAAATGCGTGACAAAATCAGATACATAAAAGTATTTTGCTATAGGAGGTGATCATATTCCTTCTCTTGATGTAGTTTTTTGGTTTTAAACATTTAGGAAGTTTTCGTTTTTTGTATAGTCCTGGTGTAAAATAACCATTGACAAATAAATAAAGTGATAGTGTCCAATCAAATAACAAACAAATGTTTACAGACATCACGTGAAAACAAAATCCTTTTATAAAGACAACACAGTCAAGAAAAAATAAAATCCGTAAATACAAAACTGAAACAAAAACCAAAGCAGACGTTGTATGAAATCAGACACATCCATTGATTTTTGTGATTTACAACTGTTGGCCGTCCAAAACCATTCATCCATCCATACAAACAACCGTCAACACATAGGAGCATCTAGCCAAAAGTCCATATCTTGGTCAAATAAAGCAAAGGTCACCACAACCACCACTGTCATCAGCCAGTAAGTGTTGCTATTCATCCATTTACGCTCTACAGATTCTGTTTAGGCAAACAACAGAAGAAAATGCAGCCACATATGACGACATTGATGCCTCCAATTATTGGCCTAGGATCACCAAGAACACCAATAGGATCCAGGCCTAGGACCAATGTTGACCAACGTATACCCTATAATTCACCATGTAAGCAACTGTCAGTTTTTTTTTATGGCTGTAATTTTTACTGGTTTCAAGTTCACACCTCATTCAAACCTATCCTCATAGTCATGAATCCCCCAAATCGCTCCACCAATACAAGAACCCGATAAAAATTGTATCCATTATTTCCATTATAATGATTTTGGTGTTGGCGTTTATTGTTATTCTTTTGTTTGTTTTTTTTTTTTTTTTTGCTTGATTGTTTTATAAGGAAATGTATTGAATATGCAGAAAAGTTTTAAGAAAAGAAAAATCATAGATTCTGCTCATTTGTTTTCTAGAATTCAAATCTCAACACATATGTATGGAAATGGTTTTGTTTCGTTTTAAACAAAAGCAAAAAATATAAACTACAATGAATGCCCAATATGTGAAGTAGAACAAATTCGAAACATTGCCATCCAACAAACATCAATCAATCATATATCAATCATCCGATAAAATTCGTTCCCAACAAAAAAATAATTTTAAAATTGCATAATTCAGCACTACTTCTTCTAAACTTTTAAATAAGTTCTTCGTTTATAGCGGGCGACGCACTCAAAAGTTTTTTTATACCCTAAACCACATAGTGGTCAGGGTATAATAAGTTTGATCGGCCAAGAAATGTGCCTACCAGAAGTATTGATTTTAGGCCCCATAAAATATATACCGATCGACTCAGTATCACCTCCTGAGTCGATCTAGCGCTTGGTGTCCGTCCGTCCGTCTATCCATGTATTTGTTGTTCACAGGATTCCGGTCGCAATTATTATCCGATTTTGATGAAATTTGGTACAGGAAGATTTTTGGGCACAAGGACGAACGCTATTGAATTTGAAAGAAATCGGATCAAATTTAGATATAGCTCCCATATATATGTATCGCCCGATTTCGACAAATGGGGTTACGTTGCGCTTTTTTACAAACGGATCGTCACCAAATTCGGAAAAAAATAATCTTTTTCATCGCCCTTCAAGCCTGCAAAATGTCAGCCAAATCGGTTCAGATTTAGATATAGCTCCCATATATATGTATCGCCCGATTTTGCCAAATTTGGCCGTAAAACACTTATTTATCAACCGATCTTACTCAAAGTTGGCCAAATGTAATCTTCTATAGCTCTAACTATATGTGCAAAAAATCATCGAAATCGGTTCAGATTTAGCTATAGCTCCCATATATATGTATCGCCCGATTTTGCCAAATTTGGCCGTAAAACACTTATTTATCAACCGATCTTACTCAAAGTTGGCCAAATGTAATCTTCTATACAGCGTTGCCAATTTAGCTTTTTTCCCGCTAGATTTGGCTTTTTTTGAAGACGTTTAGCGGGGAAAAAATGCATTTAGCTTTTAGCTTTTTTTCTGGCTTTTTTCATGACCCTTTTAGCTATTTTTGGCTTTTTTATTTTCGACATGTTCCTATTGAAATATGAAATAATTCGAAGCTCAATTGAAGCATTAATAATTATTCCAGCCATTATCCGGGCATTTTTGGAGCAAATACACCTTGTTGTAAAGTTTTTTCCTCGTATTCGTAAAAGTTATCGTAAACTTTAAATCTACTATTACCATACAAATTCCTTATATAAACTGTCAGTAAATTATTAGGAATATTAGCATTTGACTCGTTTATCCTTTTTATGTTATTATAATATTCTAAATTTATTATGATATTACTAAACTAAAATAGTAGATGTGAATTGCTTTGTACACTAAAAAAACATTGTCGTGAGGCCAAAGATTTCATGTCCTTAAAATACGTCCGCGAATTTTGGTTATAATAGCATTTGTGAATTTCTCTTATATAAACTTTTTTCCTTGTCCAAAAGCCGATAAAGTCGTTTTGTCCTTATAGTTAATTGATTTAACTTAAAAGTGGGTATCTTTACATGAAAGAAGGCTAGGGACAATTCTACAAAATTCTTAAAATTAATGAAATAGTCTTTAAATTTGTGGAGTTTTTGTATCTTGACCACAAACCAAAATACATAGAAATAATATAATAATAATAAATAAAATAATAATAATAAAGTTTTGAATGTGGTATTATTTTTTAACATAAAAATATGCAATAAAAAAATCGTAGTGATAGGATCAAAAAATTTGCTATTTATTAAAGGAATGGATTTACATTTACGAAAATTGGACAACAATAGGTTTGTAGGGAAATTTTTGAATAAAAGTTATTCAGTATAAACTTGCAAGATAGTTAGAATGGGTTTTATTCTCTTGGGAAATATTAGGAGAAGTGTACTCGTTCACGAATTTATCATTAATTCAGTTAAAATGAAATATGTTGATATTTTCGAATGCAGTTCTATGTGACATTGTGCAATATATCGCACATTTGACTTGTTGATGATTAACCAGCTGATAATTGCAAGTTTACTGGGAAAAATGTTTTTACTAGGAAATATAAACGAAGAACTTCCAGTAAAAATTTGTGATAGTAATCCAAATGTATGGAGTACGCAAACAGAGCTAATATGACTTAGATTTTCTTACGGTCCACAGAAATGGAAATAAAATGAATACAATTAAAATAATATGCATTTTAAGTGAAATAAAGCCTTTAAATTTGTTAAATTTCAATCAAAAACGTGACTTTTGATACAAAAAAATTTAGCTTTTTTTCTAGCTATTTTTTAAAATTTTTTAGCTTTTTTTGGCTAGTTTTTTGGACAAATCTAGCGGTTTTTGGTGAAACAATTCTGGCAACGCTGCTTCTATAGCACTTACTGTATGTGCGAAATTTCATCGAAATCGGTTCAGATTGAGATATAGCTCCCATATATATGTATGCCCGATTTTCCCAAATTTGGCCATAAAACCCTAATTTATTAACCGATCTTACTCAAAGTTGGCTAGATCCAGTCCTCTTTAGTACTAACGATATGTGCAAAATTTCATCGAAATCGGTTCATATGTAGATATAGCTCCCATATATGTATCGCCCGATTTTGAAAAATTTGCCCCTAATAACCTTATGTTTGACCATAGAGGCCTCATTTCTTAACAGATCTGACTCAAATTTTGCACAAAGTAACCTTTTGTGGTATTAATCAAACCCGCAGAATATTATGCAAATTGGTTCAGATTTACATATAGCTTTCATATATATGCAACGCTCGATTTTCCCAAATTTGGCCAAAATACTCTTATCTATTAACCAATGTTACTCAAATTTAAAATTTTGATGTACTAGCCGATCGTATTTATACGTACTTGTAGCTTTTACATAAGAATATTGCTCGATTTTTACAAATTTGGATTTATTACCCACACTAATTGAGCGATTTTCTCTTTTTTAATAATGGGCTCAATATTAGTGGCATACTAACCCCATAGGTGCAATATCAACTACAGCCAGGTGTTGCTAGAAGTAGGGGAAATTCCCTATATGTAGGCTTTTGCTAATATCTAGCGTCTTGTAGATACGTAGGGCCACAATGTAGGGACATTTTCACTCAACACAATTTGTAATAATTTTTACATTTTGGTGGCTCTAGAGGAGGAAATTAGAAGCCGGCAAGGCTTGATATTTAACAATGTGTGGTAACATCAGTTACCACTAGAGCCAAAAAAAAAAACAAACCAAATTTCAAAATTACCACAAATCTACCAAACAAATATTTCTATAGAAATTTTTATTAAAACTTTATTCCTGTAGGAAATTTTGTCAACATTTTATTTCTATAGAAAATTTTGTCAAAATTGTATTTCTATAGAAATTTTTTTCAAAATATTATTTCTATAAAAAATTTTCTCAAAACTTTATTTCTATGGAATTTTTTCTCAAAGTTTTATTTATATAGAATTTATTATCAAAATTTTATTTCTATAAACAAGTATATACGGCCGTAAGTTCGGCCAGGCCGAAGCTTATGTACCCTCCAACATGGATTGCGTAGAAACTTCAGTTTGACAAAGTAGACATAAAATTTTGACAAAATTTTCTACAGAAATAAAATTTTAACAAAATTTTCTATAGAAATAAAAATTTTGACAAAATTTTCTATGGAAAGAAAATGTTGACAAACATTTCTACAGAACTAAAATTTTAACAAAATTTTCTATAGAAATAAACTTTTGACAAAATATTCTATAGAAATAAAATCTTGGTAGATTATTTTTGGCTCGAGTGGCAACCATGATTATGAATCGAATAAAATTTGAACAAAATTTTCTATAGAAATAAAATTTTGACAAAATTTTCTATAGAAATAAAATTTTGACAATGATGAAAATTTTATGATGAACCGAATAAAATGTTAACAAAATTTTCTCTAGAAATAAAATTTTGACAAAATTTTCTATAGAAATAAAATTTTTGACAAAATTTTCTATACAAATAAAATTTTGGTAGATTATTTTTGGCTCTAGTGGCAACCATTTTGGTATGGTTGTTAGCGACCATATACTAACACCACGTTCCTAATTTGAATCGGATCGGATGAATTTTGCTCCTCCAAGAGGCTCCGGAGGTCAAATCCAAATCTGGGGATCGGTTTATATGGGGGCTATATATAATTATGGACCGATGTGGACCAATTTTTGCATGATTTTTAGAGACCATATACCGACACCATGTACCAAATTTCAGCCGGATCGGATGAAATATGCTTCTCTTAGAGGCTCCACAAGCCAAATCTGGGGATCGGTTTATATGGGGGCTATATATAATTAAGGACCGATATGGACCAATTTTTGCATGGTTGTTAGAGACCATATACCAACATCATGTACCAAATTTCAGCCGGATCGGATGAATTTTTCTTCTCTTTGAGGCTCCGCAAGCCAAATCTGGGGATCGGTTTATATGGGGGCTATATATAATTATTGACCGATGTGGACCAATTTTTGCATGGTTGTTAGAGACCATATACCAACACCATGTACCAAATTTCAGCCGGATCGGATGAAATTTACCTCCCTTTTAGGCTCCGCAAGCCAAATCTGGGGATCGGTTTATATGGGGGCTATATATAATTATGGACCGATGTGGACCAATTTTTGCATGATTGTTAGAGACCATATACCAACACCATATACCAAATTTCAGCCGAATCGGATAAAATATGATTCTGTTAGAGGCTCCACAAGCCAAATCTGAGGGTCCCTTTATATGGGGGCTATACGTAAAAGTGGACCGATATGTCCCATTTTCAATACCATCCGACCTACATCGATAACAACTACTTGTGCCAAGTTTCAAGTCGATAGCTTGTTTCGTTCGGAAGTTAGCGTGATTTCAACAGACGGACGGACGGACGGGCGGACGGACATGCTTAGATCGACTCAAAATTTCACCACGACCCAGAATATATATACTTTATGCGGTCTTAGAGCAATATTTCGATGTGTTACAAACGGAATGACAAAGTTAATATACCCCCATCCTATGATGGAGGGTATAAAAAATTTGTCAAAAAAAAAATTGTTTATAGAAACTTTTTCAAAAAATTGTATTTCTATAGAGATTTAACAAAAAAATTACTATTTTTGCTAGAATTCTACCAACTGTGGCAACCGTGGTGGTAATATAAATTTAGTTTCTACGTTGCATTTTCAAGTTTTAAGATAATAAAGTACTTACAACCATTTTTATTTTGTAAAATTTGTCTAAATATAACGAAAAATATTGTAGGGAAAATTGTTTGGGAATGTATGGGAAAGTAGGGAACTTTTTTTGTCCTTGTAGGGTAAACTCAACATTTACCCTGACAACACTGACCATGAGCTATAGCCGGATTGAGACAAAGCATCCATAAACATGTACCCCTTAATATTCTTAAATATGTAACTGCGGCTTATCTCCCAGACCTATATTAATGTTACCCCACAAATGCTTATGATTACTAATTCAGTAAGGGTGGTTTAGGGTATGATATAGTCGGCCCCGCCCGACTTTCTACTTTACTTACTTGTGTGTTATTGAAGCCCGACAAAAGTTAGTTAAAATATAGAAGTACTGAAACTAGTCCACTAGAATAATCGGGTGCTTCTTCCTTCGCTTACCAAGTTGTAATTCTGTAAGCAAGAGCCTTTTATGTTTTATTATCACGACTCTTTACGAATGAACGAATTTGTGCGAAGATATATTAGTAAACAAAAATTATTTTAACTATTGTGTTTGAAGAATAAGGAGGTGTTTTGCGGACGATTCAGCTCGTCTTGTGTTCTCTTGTTTTGCATATATATTGTCTAATTTTATTCAAACTGAGAATAACTCTTGGTTCCAGCAACGCGAAGCGGGCACAGCTAGTATAATTATCAAAAAGGTAGAGCGCTAAAAAAATGTATTCATTTCATAATTTTTAAAGTCAGTACTTTACCGCTATCTGCCAGTACTTTAGCGCTATTATGGTTCCAATATTCGAAATTATTATGTGCATTATTAAGCGCACTAAAGTTGCAATGATTTCCTCATCTAAATGTACTGCTTCTAAAAGCGCTGAAATTCATACAAAGAAGATGCGCATTCAAGTGGGCCTTATGAAATCATCAGTGAATTCCTAGCAGAGGTAAGCTGAAAATTCAGCAGGTTTTTTGATGTCATAGAATAGAAAAATTATTTTGGAAAATTAAATGTAGAAAAAATTGATAAATAATTCCAAAAAAAAAAATGGAAAATTTTCCATAAACATTTCTTTTTAAGAATATCCCGGGATCCTCCATCATTCTTTTCACTTCTGATGATGTTCTTTTGGACCATTCTTAGAAAATACTCTATTTGGCTGTTTAAAGTGAAAGTTTTTTTTGAACAATTAAATATCCAAATTAAATACAAAACAATTATATATGGCCGTAAGTTTGTAACGTGGTTTTCTTCGTGGGCTGAGGTAGGCCAGTGGCCGTCCAGGATTACCTTCTAAGGATCCACAAACCTTAAATAATAACACACTACTTTAATCTTTTGCCGTTTTAATTAACAATTCTTATTCATATAAAATATAGTTTTAGGTGGTGGCAACTGGTGGGCTGAGTGGGCGGCACGACTGGTGGGGCTTCGGCTATGATGACGATGATATCGGGCCGATGGTGCTCGTATACGATGATGACGATGATATCAGGCCGACGGTGGTCGTATACGATGATGTCGGGCCGATGGTAGTCGTATACGATGATGATGGTGGGGTCGGGCCGGTGGTGTTCGTGTACTGGGATGACGATGATGTCGGCCGACGATGTTCGTAAACCTTGATGTTAGTGGAGTCGGGAAAATACACTTGGTTGATGCGGACGAACCGCGTAAGCGAACTAATCGCGTAAGCGAACGAATCGCGTAAGCGGACGAACCGCGTAAGCAGCCGAACTGCGTAAGCGAACGAATCGCGTAAGCTGACGAACCTCGTAAGCGGACGAACCGCGTAAGCGAACTAATCGCATTAGGATGAATCGGTTGTTGCTTTCGGAGGTTCGGCAGCGGTCGTAGCCACTCGCTTTACTGTTCGTCAAGCCTCAGTTGATTCATGCATCGTCGCCGAAAGCCTACATTCTTAAGTCGGTCGAGACATCAACCCAGTGAGAATTGCCAACATGTAATCTCAACAATGTTGGTTGATACAAACATGTTTCCCTTTGTACCACTTGTATCTCATGCAATAAAGAGGTTACGGTTGTAATGGTTACCGTGACGCACAGCAACCAAGCGGGTACAGTGGTACAAAGGGGAAAAAATGTGATATCTATATAAATCAAATAAAACCAAAACAAGAACAATATGTACGAACAATTGGCTCGTTACAAGTTCGGCCAGGCCGAATCTTAAATACCCACCACCATGAATCAAATATTAGGGTTTCCTTTGAAATGTCAGGAGGGTTTGAGGACAAATCAAGCAGAGCAGTTCAACCAATACACTTCCCGGAGATAAATTTAAAGATTTTACCTATGAAGACTATATCAGATTCTGGATTTGTAAGAACCATTTTTGTTTTAGAGGAATCATTAACATCTCTTGTAAGTGTGCAAGAAAATTATAAAACAACGTCTTAATTTGAAATCTTATATATGTAGATTTTCACCCGAGAAGTAAAATCTGGAAATTTTACTTTGAGTTTCAAGCAATTTTCATGATCGGTGCGCCTTCTATACCCTCAAGAAGTGAAATTTCAGGCAAATCGGATAAATACTAGGGTTTCTAGAAACCCAAGGAGTTAAATCGGGAAATCGTTCTTATGGGGGATATACTAAAATAGTGACCGATACTCACCATTTTCGGCGTATCTCTTTATGATCCAAAAATAATTCTAGATTTCGAATTTCATACAAATTGGATAAAAACTACGGTTTTTATAATCCCAAGAAATAAAATACGGAGATCGGTCATTATTGGGAATATACCAAAACATGAAACAATACACGCCCTTTTTGGCACACCTCTTTATGGTCATAAAATACTTCTAGATTTCCAATTTCAGGCAAATTGGATAAAAACTACAGCTGCTATAAGTCCAAGAAGTAAAATCGGGAGAAATGCGGGATATACCAAAACATGGACCAATATTCACCAATTTCGGCACGCCTATTTATGGTCATAAAATACCTCTAGATTTCCAATTTCAGGCAAATTGGATAAAAACTACGGTTTCTATAAGCCCAAGACCCCAAATCGGGAGGTCGGTTTATATGGGGACCATACCAAAACATTGACCGATGGTCACCATTTTTGGCACACCTCTTTATGGTTCTAAAATACCTCTAGATTTCCAATTTCTGGTAAATTTAATAAAAACTGCGGATTCTATAAGTCCAAGAAGTAAAATCGGGAGATCGGTCTATATGGGGGCTATACCAAAACATGGACCGATACTCACCATTTTTGGCACACCTCTTTATGGTCACAAAATACCTCTAGATTTCAAATTTCAGGTAAATTGGATAAAAACTACGATTTCTAATACCCCAAATCGGGAGGTCGGTTTATATGGGAACTATATCAAAACCTGGACCGATATAGCGCATCTTCGAACTTGACCTGCCTGCAGACAAAAGACGAGCTTGGGCAAAATTTCAGCATGATTGCTTCATTATTGAAGACTGTAGCGTGATTACAACAGACAGACAGACGGACATGGCTATATCGTCTTAAAATTTCTCCCTGATCAAGAATATATATACTTTATATAGTCGGAAATCGATATTTCGATGTGTTACAAACGAAATGACAAACTTATTATACCCCCGTCACCATTCTCTGGTGGTGGGTATAAATATGTCTAATCACAAATAGTGGATTTTTTTTTACTCAATAATTCGCTCTATAAAAACCCCAAAAAGTAGTGTGATAATAAAATTGAGAGATATAATTTCATTGGTGTCCTTTGTAAATTATCCTTTTTGGGTAGAAAAATCCCAAAACGTAAAAAATTTTTCAACATTTTAATTTGCTCAAATTTTTTTTGTGTTAGTTCAAAAAACCACCACCGATACATATACCAAATATTTATCTTGACTAAAATCAGACCATATGTTCTTGTATACCATCCACGTCATTTAACCCCATTTTCGACCAGAAAAAAACTTAAAATTCAATTATAGCAAAATTTTATTTTTATATCCGAAGCTCGACGATCACAGACACAAATTAGAAAAAAAATCCGAGCTCTGTGCGACAGCTTCATTTCGAAGCACTGTGTGACCGTCAGGTTCATTTGTGAAGGCTCCTAGCAAAAATTCTCATAACCCGGTAATATTGTAGTTAATCCTAATCAAAAAGAAATAACCACTTATAAATTGGAATCGCTTCAGATTACATTTACATACGCATGTCCTACGCATACACATGTACTTCACCCTAGTCATACCTTCGGCCATGAAATAAGTAATGCATTTAGAGTATATGATCGATCACCTAATATGTAATCACTTAATTCTAAACTGTTAGAAAAATATGTTTTTCATATGTTCCGATATAAACAAAATGTGTTTCGGGCACAATTTTTAAACACAATATATTTGAGTGCAAACATGTAATATTCCTAAACTAACACTAAATGTTTCGGACATATATGTTAATATGTTAGAATATATTATGTTTGGGGCATGAATGTTTCATAAATATAATATGTGTGAATGCAAAACATATATAAATTTACAAATTTCGAGTAAACATACACAGATAAAAATAAGTTTGAGAACCAATAACTTTTGTTGGAAAACCAATAACAAAATTTGTTAATTTTCCTGCAACAAACTAATTTGTACTTTTAATAACCATTATTACAAAAAAGTTGTTAGCAATCGTCACCATCAGAAGGCAACAAATAATTTGTGTTCTCAATAACATAATTTGTAAGTAATTTGTTGAGTATCCAACAGTACAAAATATTTGTTGTTGAACGTTACGTTTAATCCTCAACAAATATTTTTGAATTTGAACGAAAAAATTTGATTGTGGTTTGTTGGAGTTTGTCAATGACCTGTAACAAATTTATTGGTGTATTGATAAAAAATTAAATTGAAATTAAAATTGACAGAATTTTGCTATGAATTGCACCAAAATTGCAAAATTGCCGGAACAATTTTGGAGATATTTTGTTAAGTACACACAGAGAAGGAATATGACCGAAATGTTATTTTTGGACGGGGAACATGTAACATTTTTGTGTCGAAAATCCTATACTCAGTTTTGTAAATGTTTGACAATTTTAAATTTGAGTAGTCCCGGGTCTAGCAAGCATTTTGACAACTTTTTTCCCAGTGCTATATATTCTAGTTAATTAGAATTGTAATAACTCTAATCCCGATATTAATATGTTAATTTAATTATTATTTATCTCATACAAAAACACATTTAAGAAACTACCATTTTGAAAAATATACAAATAATATATAAAATATATAAATATAGCTTTCGTACATATTCTCAGCGATGTGTGCGTAACCAGTCTTGTATTTTTGTTTTCATATCGATAGCAGTCAACTATTTTCGCAACAAAGCAATTTGTTGAAAATTCAGAATATTTCTATTATTTCCTCTGTGAAGCATCTACAAACACATTTCAACAACAAATGCCTCATGTTCAATAGACAAATTTGTTGAGCATAAGCAGATTCTACATACAAATAAAGTTGTTAATATTTATTTGCAGTTATTTTTTTGTGTGTATATATGTTGTGATATTTTATTCAGAGAGCGACAGAGAGAGAGAGAGAGTATAGAGAAACAAATAGAGATGGAAACCGGGAGGGTTGACGTAAGATATCAACATAACACAGCGAGAGAATCAAAAGAGAGCAATGACTGTGAAACCGCTTGTATGTTGTTTCGGAAAACTGTTTTATGATAAGGCCAAAAATTTGATATGGTTCAGTCTAACTATTATTTAATTAGAATATTAGAATGAGTATTCGGTGGAAAATATACAAAAATTAGGGATCTTCATAAAAATAACTTTTTTTGGAGTAGGGACAGTAAAATGGAAAAGGAGGAACTAGTGAAAAATTAAACAGTAAAATGTATAAAAACAAAATTTAGTTCTACTTTATTAATAAGTAGTCCAAGAGGAGTTGATGGACACCTTCAAATATAAAAGCGGGCATTAAGTTCGAGTTTTGCAGCGATAATGCCAACTTAATACTGGCCTTAAAGGTAAAAATGAAATTAAGTACAAAACACGATAAGTTTCATATGCATTTAAAATGGTGTAAAAACTGTTCACGCCGAAATAAATTTATGTGTATATTATAAAATTATTTATGTATGTTTATACTCGACTCCACGTTCTTCTTTTGTTAGAGTTTTTGAATTCCTTCCAAAATTTCAAACTTTTTACCAAAAACAGTTTTTTATACCCTCCACTATAGGATGGGAAGTATATTAACTTTGTCATTCCGTTTGTAACACATCGAAATATTGCTCTAAGACCCCATAAAGTATATATATTCTGGGTCGTGGTGAAATTCTGAGTCGATCTGAGCATGTCCGTCCGTCCGTCCGTCCGTCTGTTGAAATCACGCTAACTTCCGAACGAAACAAGCTATCGACTTGAAACTTGGCACAAGTAGTTGTTATTGATGTAGGTCGGATGGTATTGCAAATGGCACATATCGGTCCACTTTTACGTATAGCCCCCATATAAACGGACCCCCAAATTTGGCTTGCAGACCCTCTAAGAAAAGCAAATTTCATCCGATTCGGCTGAAATTTGGTACATGGTGTAAGTGCATGGTCTCTAACAACCATGCAAAAATTGGTCCATATCGGTCCACTTTTACGTATAGCCCCCATATAAACGGACCCCCAAATTTGGCTTGCGATTGCTCTAAGAGAAGCAACTTTCATCCGATCCGGCTGAAATTTGGTACATGGTGTTAGTATATGGTCTCTAACAACCATGCAAAAATTGGTCCACGTCGGTCCATAATTATATATAGCCCCCATATAAACCGATCCCCCGATTTGGCTTTCGGAGCCTCTAAGAGAAGAAAATTTCATCCGATCCGGCTGAAATTTGGTACATGGTGTTAGTATATGGTCTTTAACAACCATGCAAAAATTGGTCCACATCGCTCCATAATTATATATAGCCCCCATATAAACCGATCCCCAGATTTGGCTTGCGGAGCCTCTAAGAGAAGAAAATTTCACCCGATCAGGGTGAAATTTGGTACATGGTGTTAGTATATGGTTTCTAACAACTATGCAAAAATTGGTCTACATCGGTCAATAATTATATGTAGCCGCCATATAACCGATCCCCAGATTTGGCTTGCGGAGCCTCTAAGAGAAGCAAATTTCATCCTATCCGGCTGAAATTTGGTACATGGTGTAAGTATATGGTCTCCAATGACCACATCGGTATATAATTATATATAACTCCATATAAACCGATCGCCAGATGTGACCTCCGGAGCCCCTTGGAAGAGCAAAATTCATCGGATTCGGTTGAAATTTGGTACGTGATGTTAGAATATGGTATCCAACAACCATGCATGAATTGGTTCATATCAGTCCATAATTATATATAGCCCCCATATAAACCGATCCCCAGATTTGACCTCCGGTGCCTTGTGGAGAAGCAAAATTCATCCAATCTGGTTGAAATTTTGTACGTGGTGTTAATATATGATATTTAACAACCATGCCAAAAGTGGTCCATATCAGTCCATAATCATATATAGCCCACATATAAACCGATCCCGAGATTTGGTTTTGGAGCCTTTTGGAGGAGTAAATTTCCTCCGAGTCAGTTGAAATTTGGTACATTGTGCTAGTATATGGCCGTTAACAACCATGCCTTACTAGGTCCATATCGGTCTAAAGTTATATATAGCCCTCAGATAAATCGATCCCCAATCACACAAAAATTGGTCCATATCAAGTTCATAATTGTATATAGCCCCCATATAAGCGACCCCCATATTTCAATTCTGGTTCTCTAGGTACCGTACAAAAGTCCATATCGATTCGTAATTATTTGTAGACTTACATACCTTTTTGTCTAATTATACCACGTATGGACTAACTCACAATTTAGAAAACGATTTAAGATACCACAACCCAAGTAATTCGATTGTGTATAACTGTCTTTCGTAGAAGTTTCTACGCAATCCATGGTGGAGGGTACATAAGATTCGACCTGGCCGAACTTACGGCCGTTTATACTTGGTCTTTGTTACAAAATTGTTATTTTTGCAATAAACAAAAATAATATTTTATCCAAAAGCTCAGTCCATTTCGTTTATATCAAGCACTGTTTCTGATTTTAAATATTTAATATAGTATAAATATAAATGTGTAAATTAAAAAAAAAAACAAGTACATACGGCCGTAAGTTCGGCCAGGCCGAAGCTTATGTACCCCCCACCGTGGATTGCGTAGAAACTTCTACTGAAGATCGGTTTATATGGGGGCTATATATAATTATGGACCGATGTGGACCTATTTTTGCATGGTTGTTAGAGACCATATACTAACATCATGTATCAAATTTCAGCCGGATCGGATGAAATTTGGTTCTCTTAGAGCAATCGCAAGCCAAATTTGGGGGTCCGTTTATATGGGGGCTATACGTAAAAGTGGACCGATATGGACCAATTTTTGCATGGTTGTTAGAGACCATGCACTTACACCATGTACCAAATTTCAGCCGAATCGGATGAAATTTGCTTTTCTTAGAGGGTCTGCAAGCCAAATTTGGGGGTCCGTTTATATGGGGGCTATACGTAAAAGTGGACCGATATGTGCCATTTGCAATACCATCCGACCTACATCAATAACAACTACTTGTGCCAAGTTTCAAGTCGATAGCTTGTTTCGTTCGGAAGTTAGCGTGATTTCAACAGACGGACGGACGGACATGTTCAGATCGACTCAGAATTTCACCACGACCCAGAATATATATTCTTTATGGGGTCTTAGAACAATATTTCGATGTGTTACAAACGGAATGACAAAGTTAATATACCCCCATCCTATGGTGGAGGGTATAAAAAATGGTGTTCGGTCGGAGCAGGGATTGAACCCACGACCCTTTGCATGCAACTCAGACATACTAACAACTGCTCCACGTGGCCAACAAATGTATGTTTCTTTTAAATAATGTTATTTATGTTTGCATGGTCTCGTGGGCGCTGCAATCTATGCTATATAAATATAACTTATAACGATAATTGTCTACTGTTGACTATAACATCCACGTAGCCCAGTGGTAGTGCGTTGGCTTGCAAACTGTATGGTCCTCGGTTCGATTCTCCGTCCAGGCGAAAGGTAAAATTGAAAAAATTTTTTAAATTGAATAATTTCTTCAACATTATTTGTATTACAGAAAAAGGTGCCAAAAACTAAAACATTTCGTGGAAGTGAAAATTATGTGAGGGAATGAGCACAATCTTCTTTGGGGAAAATTCTTCCAAGCATATCATATTTTTGGGCTCCAAATGCTTCCAAAAATATAATATATTCACATAAAACAAACATATTAATATTTCGGCAGTATCCAATGATATATGTGCTTCCTTCAAAATATGTTTGGAACATATGTTAGATAAGCGATTTTTTTTTTTTTTGAGGGTGTAGATATACCAAAGTTTGTACAAAACCATTTATTATCTCTGGTAACCAAATCTCGAAAATAGTGACTTCACTCGCTCACCGATTACACACAAAAAAATTTCACGAAAATTTTTCCAATTAAAATTTTAAGTGGGTTTTAAAAAATATTCAATTAAAAATTTAATTGATTCAACAAATTTTTTAATTGAAACAAAAATCAATCACAAAAATAATAGTATCAATTAATTTTTTAATTAGATCAATTAACTTTTTAATTGGCCTTCAATTAATTTTTTAATTGATACTATCATTTCTGTGATTGAAGACATTTCAATTAAAAATGAATTGGATCAATTAATTTCGTGATTGAATCAGAAAAAATTTTTTTTGTGTACAATGGAGTAATGCTATTGAAATTAAAAATCTAGAGGTATTTTAGGACAACAAAGATGTGTGCCAAAAATTTTGAATATCAGTCCATGTTTTGGTATAGCCCCCATATAGACCGATCTGCAGATTTTACTTTTTGGGCTTGTAGAAACCGTAGTTGTTGTTCAATGTGCCTGAAATAGAAAGTCTGGAAATTTTTAGGACTATAAAAAGAAACGGTTTTATTGTTTGACCGTAGTTTTTATCAAATTTGCTTGAAATTTTATATCTAGAAGTATTTTAGGACCATAAGGAGGTGTGCGGAAAACTGTGAGTATCGGTCCATATTTTAGTATAGCCTCCATAAGACCGATCTCCCGATTTAACTCCTTGGGTTTCTAGAAATAGAAATTTTTTATCCGATTTGCCAGAAATTATAAATATACTGATATGTTAGACAAAAACGTATATCGGATTTAGTTTTTATCGGTCCATTTGGTAAGGCCTCCATATAGACCGATTTCAATTCTTGAGGGTATAGAAGGCGCACTGATCATGAAAGTTGCTTGAAACTGAATGTAAAATTTCCAGATTTTACTTCTCGTAATCATTTAAATAATGGCGGTGAAAATCTACAGATTTTAGATTTCAAATCAAGGCATTATTTCATCATTTTCTTGCACAAGTGTACTGTTCTGGTGGAACTGCTCTGAAATTTGAAAGGAATCTATAATACTACACAGAAAGAAATTTCACGAAATTTTTTTCAATTAAAATTTTAATTGAGTTTTAAAAAATATTCAATTAAAAATTTAATTGAATCAACAAATTTTTTAATTGAAACAAAAATCAATCACAAAAATTAATAGTATCAATTAATTTTTTAATTGGGTCAATTAATTTTTTAATTGATACTATCATTTCTGTGATTGAAGACATTTCAATTAAAAAATTAATTGGATCAATTAATTTCGTGATTGAATCAGAAAAAAAATTTTTTGTGTGTAGGTTCATGGTGGTGGGTATTTAATATTAGGCCCGGCCGAACTTCCTGATGTATATACTTGTTATATATATTGTTAACCCTCTAATGCCCATTCATTTAATAAGGAAGCTTTTAGTAAAACACACCTTAAGACAACAAAAATGGGCAAAATAAAAAGAAAACTTATTTGAAACTATTCAAGAGGCTTTGCAGCATATGTTGAATTTTACCGTATATTTTTTTCTTGCTTAGTTCTTTTGCTTTTGTGTCGTTAACATTGAAAATTTAATCAGCTGGCAAAAAATTAGGGCATTAGAGGGTTAAGTCATTAACAGCCAATTACATTACATTTTGAGAATAATCAAAATGTAATTACCGAGAAGTATTTATTATTGTCATTATATGTTAGACATTATAACTCACCGCAATGTAATGCAATGTGTAATGACACTTTTACTACTGGTAATGACACTTGTAATGAGATATGCTTATGGCCAATTTATTATGGGAATAGAAAAAAAATATATCCAAACGAAATTAAATATGCTAATTATTTGTAAAGTAAAGGTAATGCGGGTAAAAACTTGTTTTTGATAAATATTTCGTTGCGTTAAACTATATTGAAGTTTTTCACTATCAAGTCTAAAATGCTCAAATAGTTTTATTATTCATAAATATTCGTGATAACTGTTTTATATCTGATTCTTGTTTTCCCCAAACTGAACACATCCTTGAATAACTAACGAAATATTTTTTTATGTTTTTAAGCAATTTAAATTTTTTTCCTAAATTAAATTACCTTCAAAAACATTGACAATAATAAAAAAAAGGATTCCATTAAACGGCAACTATATTCACTTTGGTGAAATTGATCACAGTAATTCTATTTGTGCCTAGGTGTATTTCACAGTAAAAAAGTGATGAAAAAAGTGATAACATGTTTAACGCTTGCAAGTAAAAAATGTTGCAAATAAAGTTAACTCGCCTTTCACATACCAAATTGATAAACCATCAATGTCAAACTCATATTCATGGAAGTCAATATTCATACATTTAATGGAGAAGATGCACTTTAAACGTTTTTTCTAGGTTAGAGGGCAAATACAGGCGTAACCATTCGCCTATGGATTTTCAATAACGTGTTAGCGTTGAATCCATCGGTTATTAAGTCGCCACCTAGGACAATAAAACTATTCACATTCTTTAATATTTCAACCAAGGGCACACTTTCAACTCATAGAAAAATATCATCTGGGTTACCTCACTGCAGATGACACAGCGCTAATAACCAGCAGTAAACTCACAAAAGCCCTGTTTAAGAAGATGGAAAAGGGTCTAAAGGCGTGTAGCAAATTTTTTTACAAATGGAAAATCAAAATTAATCCTACTAAAACACAAGCAATCATTTTTCCGTATAATAATTATCCAAAACGAGAACCAACCCGACAATTAAATTATGGAAATGAGACAGTTCCAATCGCAAACTATGTCAAATATCTGGGCGTTATTCTAGATAAAAGACTTAAATTTAAGCAACATATAGACGAAACTTGCGCAAAAACTATGAAGACAATAAGATGCTTGTGGGCCTTAATAAATAACAAGTAAGGAAAGTCTAAAGTCGGGCGGGGCCGACTATATTATACCCTGCACCACTTTGTAGCTCTAACTTTTCGATACAATATCACATCCGTCAAATGTGTTGGGGTCTATATAAAGGGTGATTCTTTTGAGGTTAGGATTTTCATGCATTAGTATTTGACAGATCACGTGGGATTTCAGACATGGTGTCAAAGAGAAAGATGCTCAGTATGCTTTGACATTTCATCATGAATAGCCGAACGATCTGCCACAACGTCGAATTTTCAGTGAATGGGCCCTAGAAAAGTTGGCAGAAAATCCGCTTTTTTATCGACAAATTTTGTTCAGCGATGAGGCTCATTTCTGGTTGAATGGCTACGTAAATAAGCAAAATTGCCGCATTTGGAGTGAAGAGCAACCAGAAGCCGTTCAAGAACTGCCCATGCATCCCGAAAAATGCACTGTTTGGTGTGGTTTGTACGCTGGTGGAATCATTGGACCGTATTTTTTCAAAGATGCTGTTGGACGCAACGTTACGGTGAATGGCGATCGCTATCGTTCGATGCTAACAAACTTTTTGTTGCCAAAAATGGAAGAACTGAACTTGGTTGACATGTGGTTTCAACAAGATGGCGCTACATGCCACACAGCTCGCGATTCTATGGCCATTTTGAGGGAAAACTTCGGAGAACAATTCATCTCAAGAAATGGACCGGTAAGTTGGCCACCAAGATCATGCGATTTGACGCCTTTAGACTATTTTTTGTGGGGCTACGTCAAGTCTAAAGTCTACAGAAATAAGCCAGCAACTATTCCAGCTTTGGAAGACAACATTTCCGAAGAAATTCGGGCTATTCCGGCCGAAATGCTCGAAAAAGTTGCCCAAAATTGGACTTTCCGAATGGACTACCTAAGACGCAGCCGCGGTCAACATTTAAATGAAATTATCTTCAAAAAGTAAATGTCATGGACCAATCTAACGTTTCAAATAAAGAACCGATGAGATTTTGCAAATTTTATGCATTTTTTAAAAAAAAAAAAGTTATCAAGCTCTTAACAAATCACCCTTTATAAAGGTTTGTCCCAAATACATACATTTAAATATCACTCGATTTGGACAGAATTTGATAGACTTTTACAAAATCTATAGACTCAAAATTTAAGTTGGCTAATGCACTAGGGTGGAGCACAATTTTAGTAAAAACCAAGTATATACGGCCGTAAGTTCGGCCAGGCCGAAGCTTATGTATCCTCCATCATGGATTGCGTAGAAACTTCTTCTAAACACTGCCATCCACAATCGAATTACTTAAGCTGCGGTAACGCTTGCCGATGGCAAGGTATCTTAAAACCTCCTAACACCATCTTCTAAATTGTATGTAAGTCCATACGTAGTATATATTAAATCAAAAAAGATCGATCCAATACGTATATAATTCAGTTTGACAAAGTAGACATAAAATTTTGACAAAATTTTCTACAGAAATAAAATTTTAACAAAATTTTCTATAGAAATAAAATTTTCACAAAATTTTCTATAGAAATAAAAAATTTGACAAAATTTTCTATAGAAAGAAAATTTTGACAAAAATTTCTACAGAAATAAAATTTTAACAAAATTTTCTATAGAAATAAACTTTTGACAAAATTTTCTATAGAAATAAAATCTTGGTAGATTATTTTTGGCTCTAGTGGCAACCATAATTATGAACCGAATAAAATTTGAACAAAATTTTCTGTAGAAATAAATTTTTGACAAAATTTTCTATAGAAATAAAATTTTGACTATGATGAAAATTTTATTATGAACCGAATAAAATTTTAACAAAGTTTTCTCTAGAAATAAAATGTTGACAAAATTTAAAAAAAAATAAAATTTTGACAAAATTTTCTATAGAAATAAAATTTTGGTAGATTATTTTTGGCTCTAGTGGCAACCATGATTATGAACCGATATGGACCAATTTTTGTGTGATTGGACCAATTTTGGTATGGTTGTTAGCGACCATATACTAACACCACGTTCCTAATTTGAACCGGATCGGATGAATTTTGCTCCTCCAAGAGGCTCCGGAGGTCAAATCTGGAGAACGTTTTATATGGGGGCCATATATAATTATGGACCGATATGGACCAATTCTGGCACGCTTGTTAAAGATCATATACTAACACCATGTTCCAAATTACATCCGGATTGGATGAAATTTGCTTCTCTTGGAGACTTCGCAAGCCAAATCTGGGGATCTGTTTATATGGGGGCTATATATAATTAAGAACCGATGTGGACCAATTTTTGCATGGTTGTTAGAGACCATATACCAACATCATGTACCAAATTTCAGGCGGATCGGATGAATTTTGTTTCTCTTTGAGGCTCCGCAACCCAAATCTGGGAATCGGTTTATATGGCCGCTATATATAATTATGGACCGATGTGGACCAATTTTTACACGGTTATTAGAGACCATATACCAATACCATGTACCAAATTTCAGCCGTATCGGATGCAATTTGCTTCTCTTTGAGGCTTCGCAAGCCAAACCTGGAGATCGGTTTATATGGGGTCTATATATAATTATGCACCGATGTGAACCAATTTTTGCATGGTTGTTAGAGACCATATACCAACATCATGTACCAAATTTCAGCCGGATCGGATGAAATATGCTTCTGTTAGAGGCTCCACAAGCCAAATCTGGGGATTGGTTTATATGGGGGCTATATATAATTAAGGACCGATATGGACCAATTTTTGCATGGTAGTTAGAGACCATATACCAACATCATGTACCAAATTTCAGCCGGATCGGATGAAATTTTCTTCTCTTTGAGGCTCCGCAAGCAAAATCTGGGGATCGGTTTATATGGGGACTATATATAATTATGGAACGATGTGGACCCATTTTTGCATGGTTGTTAGAGACCATATACCAACATCATGTACCAAATTTCAGCCGGATCGGATGAAATATGCTTCTGTTAGAGGCTCCACAAGCCAAATCTGGGGATTGGTTTATATGGGGGCTATATATAATTAAGGACCGATATGGACCAATTTTTGCATGGTTGTTAGAGACCATATACCAACATCATGTACCAAATTTCAGCCGGATCGGATGAAATATGCTTCTCTTTGAGGCTCCGCAAGCCAAATCTGGGGATCGGTTTATATGGGGGCTATATATAATTATGGACCGATGTGGACCCATTTTTGCATGGTTGTTAGAGACCATATACCAACACCATGTACCAAATTTCAGGCGGATCGGATGAAATTTGCTTCTCTTTTAGGCTCCGCAAGCCAAATCTGGGGATAGGTTTATATGGGGGCTATATATAATTATTGACCGATGTGGACCAATTTTTGCATGGATGTTAGAGACCATATACAAACACCATATACCAAATTTCAGCCGGATCGGATGAAATATGCTTCTGTTAGAGGCTCCACAAGCCAAATCTGAGGGTCCCTTTATATGGGGGCTATACGTAAAAGTGGACCGATATGGCCCATTTTCAATACCATCCGACCTACATCGATAACAACTACTTGTGCCAAGTTTCAAGTCGATAGCTTGTTTCGTTCGGAAGTTTGCGTAATTTCAACAGACGGACGGACGGATGGACGGACGGACATGCTTAGATCGACTCAGAATTTCACCACGACCCAGAATATATATACTTTATGGGGTCTTAGAGCAATATTTCGATGTGTTACAAACGGAATGACAAAGTTAATATACCCCCATCCTATGATGGAGGGTATATAAATATGGGAAACATTTAAATCTGAAGCAATTTTAAGGAAACTTCGCAAAAGTTTATTTATGATTTATCGCTCGATATATATGTATTAGAAGTTTAGGAAAATTAGAGTCATTTTTACTACTTTTCGACTAAGCAGTGCCGATTTAACAAGGAAAATGTTGGTATTTTGACAATTTTTGTGGAAATCAGAAAAACATATATATGGGAGCTATATCTAAATCTGAACCGATGTCAACCAAATTTGGCACGCATACCTACAATGCTAATTCTACTCCCTGTGCAAAATTTCAACTACATCGGAGTTAAAAATTGGTCTCTGTGGTCATATTAGTGTTAATCGGGCGAAAGCTATTTGGGGGATATATCTAAATCTGAACCGATTTCAACCAAATTTGGCACGCATAGCTACAATGCTAATTCTACTCCCTCTGCAAATTTTCAATTAACATTTCAACCAAATTTGGCACGCATAGCTACAATGCTAATTCTACTCCCTCTGCAAATTTTCAATTAAATCGTAGCAAAAAATTGGCCTCTGTGGTCATATGAGTGTAAATCAGGCGAAAGCTATATATGGGAGCTATATCTAAATCTGAACCGATTTCAACCAAATTTGGCACGCATAGCTACAATACTCATTCTACTCCCTGTGCAAAATTTCAATTAAATCGGAGTAAAAGATTGGACTCTGTGGTCATATGAGTGTAAATCGGGCGAAAGCTATATATGGGAGCTATATCTAAATCTTAACCGATTTCCACCAAATTTGACACTCATACCTATAATGCTAATTCTACTCCCTGTGCAAAATTTCAACTAAATCGGAGCAAAAAATTGGCCTCTGTGGACAAAGGAGTGTAAATCGGGCGAAAGCTATATATGGGAGCTATATCTAAATCTGAACCGATTTGGATGATATTTTGCAAGTTTTTTCGAGACTCATAAAATATTGGGATGTACGGAATTTGAGGAAGATCGGTTGTATATGGCAGCTATATCTAAATCTGAACCGATTTTTTCCAAAATCAATAGGGATCGTCTTTGAGCCGAAACAGGACCCCATACCAAATTTTAGGACAATCGGACTAAAACTGCGAGCTGTACTTTGCACACAAAAATACATCAACAGACAGACAGACGGACAGACAGACAGACGGACATCGCTAAATCGACTCAGAATTTAATTCTAAGACGATCGGTATACTAAACGATGGGTCTCAGACTTTTCCTTCTTGGTGTTACATACAAATGCACAAACTTATTATACCCTGTACCACAGTAGTGGTGAAGGGTATAAAAACTCACAACTTATCCAATTTGCCTGAAATTTTAAATCTAGAGGTATTTTATGACCATAAAGGGGTGTGCCGAAAATGTTGAGTATCGGTCAGTGTTTTAGTATAGCCCCAATAAAAACGATTTCCCGATTTAACTTCTTGGGTTCCTAGAAACCATAGTTTTTGTCCGATTTGCCTGAAATTTCACTTCTTGAGGGTATAGAAGGCGAAAATGAAATGAAATGAAAAATTTCCAGATTTTATTTCTCGGGTGAAAATCTACAGATTTAAGATTTCAAATCAAGACGTTATTTTATAATTTTCTTGCACACTTACAAGAGATGTTAATGATTCCTCTAAAAAATTGGTTCTTACAAATCCAGAATCTGATGTAGACTTCATAGGTAAAATCTTCAAATTTATCTTACTTTACAATCAAATAAAGGTTTTTCCCTAATTTTTCCTTTAAGGATATTACATCCAATAAAAAGAAATCTAAATTTGTATTAAAGTCTCACTCGCTGTAATATATTATATAAAATCTCGTAAACTTGTAAATATTGTCTGAACAATTGGTAAATAAAGATGAAAATATAAATAAAAAAATATTCATTCAAATGCTTATAACTTTGTAATTTTTCGGTCGTTTTTTTCTAGTTGGTCTTATTACTTACGTTAGAGTAACATATCATCTATACAACCATGGAGACACCGCGCGATTTTTCAATAGCTTATACTTTCTTGGCGAAAAGGTCGACTGTAAAATACGATTTTTTTTTTAATGTTACGGTCGTTTTTCTTCTAGTCGGTCTTATTATCATCTATACGACCATGGAGAGAATTTTTTTAATGGTTTATACTTTCCTGGCGGAAAAGGTCATTGTAAAAAGCGATTTTTTTTGAAAATTTGGCCACAAATCCAATTATAAACGATTAGTCGTCATCTTAATAACTTTCATAAAAGTACCAACAACGATGTAATCGGACATTTCTAACTGGAGATATATTTTTTTTAGTTTATGCTTATATGAAAACATAACGTGATCTTAAAAGGTGTTATTAATGGAATTTAGGTATTATAACGAATTAAATCTAATTCCATAAAAACTCAAAGTAGATAAGAGAATTTCAATTTGAATAACATTTTGTGATATTTTTCGGAATTTTTATACCCACCACCATAGAATGGTGACGGGGGTATAATAAGTTTGTCATTCCGTTTGTAACACATCGAAATATCGATTTCCGACTATATAAAGTATATATATTCTTGATCAGGGAGAAATTCTAAGACGATATAACGATGTCCGTCTGTCCGTCTGTCTGTCTGTCTGTCTGTTGTAATCACGCTACAGTCTTCAATAATGAAGCAATCGTGCTGAAATTTTGCACAAACTCGTCTTTTGTCTGCAGACAGATCAAGTTCGAAGATGGGCTATATCGGTCCAGGTTTTGATATAGTCCCCATATAAACCGACCTCCCGATTTGGGGTCTTGGGCTTATAGAAATGGTAGTTTTTATCCAATTTGCCTGAAATTGGAAATCTAGAGGTATTGTAGGACCACAAATACGTGTGCCAAAAATGGTGAGTATCGGTCCATGTTTTGGTATAGCCCCCATATAGACCGATCTCCCAATTTTGCTTCTTGGGCTTATAGAAACTGCAGTTTTTATCCAATTTGCCTGAAATTTGAAATCTAGAGGTATTTTAGGACCATAAAGAGGTGTGCCAAAAATGGTGAGTATCGGTCCATGTTTTGGTATAGCCCCCATATAGACCGTTCTCCCGATTTTACTTCTTGGGCTTATAGAAACCGCAGTTTTTATCCAATTTGCCTGAAATTTGAAATCTAGAGGTATTTTATGACCATAAAGAGATGTGCCAAAAATGGTGAGTACCGGTCCATGTTTTGGTATAGCCCCCATATAGACCGATCTCCCGATTTTACTTCTTGGGCTTATAGAAACCGCAGTTTTTATTCAATTTATCTGAAATTGTACATCTAGAGGTATTTTATGACCATAAAGAGGTGTGCCAAAAATGGTGAGTATCGCTCCATATTTTGGTATAGCCCCCATATAGACCGATCTCCCGATTTTATTTCTTGGGCTTATAGAAACCGCAGTTTTTATCCAATTTATCTGAATTTGGAAATCGAGAGGTACTTTAGAACCGTAAAGAGGTGTGCCAAAATTGGTGAGCATCGGTCCATGTTTTGGTATGGTGCCCATATAAACCGACCTCCCGATTTGGGGTCTTGGGCTTATAGAAACCGTAGTTTTTATCCAATTTGCCTGAAATTGGAAATCTGGAGGTATTTTAGAACCATAAATAGGTGTGCCGGAAATGGTGAGTATCGGTTCATATTTTGGTATAGCCCCCATATAGTTCGATTTCCCGATTTCACTTCTTGGGCTTCTGGAATCCGAAGTTTTTATCCAATTTGCCTGAAATTGGAAATCTAGAGGTATTTTCGGGCCATAAAGAGGTGTGCCGAAAACGGCGAGTATCGGTCCATATTTTAGTATAGCCCCCATAAGAATGATTTCCCGATTTAACTCCTTGGGTTTCTAGAAACCGTAGATTTTATCTGATTTGCCTGAAATTGTAAATATTCTGGTATTTTAGGCTCACAAAAAGGTGATCGGATTAAGTTTTTATCGGTCCATTTGGTAATGCCTCCATATAGACCGACTTCACTTCTTGAGGGTGTAGAAGGCCAACTAATCATGAAAATTGCTTGAAACTCAATGTAATATTTCCAAATTTTACTTCTCGGGTGAAAATCTACAGATTTAAAATTTCAAATCAAGACGTTATTGTATAATTTTCTTGCACACTTACAAGAGATGTTAATAAATCCTCTAAAACTCAAACAAAAATGGTTTTTATAAATCCAGAATCTGATATAGTCCTCATAGGTGAAATCTTTAAATTTATCTTCCGGAAGTGTCCTCAAGCCCTCCTGAAATTTCAAAGGAAAGCCTAATATTTGGTTCATGGTGGTGGGTATTTAAGATTCGGCCCGGCCGAACTTACTGCTGTATATACTTGTTTTTTTTATATGTGCCAAATTTGGTTGAAATCGGTTCGGATTTCGATATAGCTCCCATATATATATATATATATATATATATATATATATATATATATATATATATATATATATATATATATATATATATATATATATATATATATATATATATATATATATATATATATATATATATATATATATATATATATATATATATATATATATATATATATATATATATATATATATATATATATATATATATATTTAGACCCATTTTCAATGGGAGTTTCCTTCAGTTGATTCGATAGTTTCCACAGAGAATATATTTAATATGCTTTTTGATGGAATTGGTTCAGATTTCGTAGTCATATTTCAGACTGTAATACCACACTTTCCATAAAACGGTCGAGTTTTAAATAAACTAGGCCGAATAATATATCACAACCAATTGACCACATATAATGCCGAGATTTAACCAGTATCCTTGTGAAAGCGACACTGTAGCAAAAATTTTAAATATTACTTAAATTTTCCTTTATCTCGAATACGTATTTCTCGCTCGATAAATCGTAAATATTATTTCGTACAATTGCATTAAAATTGCTCTAGCTTTATATTTCCCATATTTTGTAATTTGTAAATTTTAATTCTAGAGTTTTTGTAGAAGTACAAAAATTTGTTTCCATTAAAAGTATTTGTGTCTGGAAATGCAAACTTTATATAGCTCCCAGCAAATTTGAAGTAGTTGAGATGGTAACACAAATGTTGGTCTACATGGTGGTGAAGGGTATAATACAGTCGGCCCCGCCCGACTTTAGACTTTACTTACTTTAGACTTTACTTTTTTATAAATGAAATTTTAAGTAAAACTCGGCAAATTCCGAAAAATATCACAAAATGTTATTCAAATTGAAATTCTCTCTCTCTCTCTCTCTCTCTCTCTATATATATATATATATATATATATATATATATATATATATATATATATATATATATATATATATATATATATATATATATATATATATATATATATATATATATATATATATATATATATATATATATATATATATATATATATATATATATATATATATATATATATATATATATCTCGGTTCATAATCATGGTTGCCACTAGAGCCAAAAATAGTCTACCAAAATAATCATGGTTGCCACTAGAAAATAGTCTACCAAAATTTTATTTCTAGAGAAAATTTTGTTAAAATTTTATTCGGTTCATAATAAAATTTTCATCATTGTCAAAATTTTATTTCTATAGAAAATTTTGTTCAAATTTTATTCGGTTCATAATCATGGTTGCCACTCGAGCCAAAAATAATCTACCAAGATTTTATTTCTATAGAAAAATTTGTCAAAAGTTTGTTTCTATAGAAAATTGTGTGAAAATTTTATTTCTATAGAACATTTTGTTAAAATTTTATTTCTGTAGAAAATTTTGTCAAAATTTTATGTCTACTTTGTCAAACTGAATTATATACGTATTGGATCGATCTTTTTTGATTTAATATATACCACGTATGGACTAGAGGTCTGCACAATTGCATTTGTAAATGCAGAGTACACGTGTACTTGCTACATGAGTACATCTATTTGAGAGAGTCGCAAAACAATTGGTACACATTTTAATGAACATCAAAAGCCACGAGTAACTTCTTGTTGCTACTCTGATGTCTTCACTACCAACAAACACATATTCCTCTTTCTCTCTTATTGAAGTGTACTCAGATTGATCACGTCGAGTATGTTGCGAGAACAAAACTTCATAGAGTACTCCATGTACCACGTGAAGTTTCAGAAATACAAGAAAACAGTTACTCTCCAAAATATATGTTTTCGGATTGATATAAAGAACGGAAAACGTTAAGGTAAGTGTGTGACATACATAAATATATGAAATATGTGACATACTTCACAACCGTTTCTTCAAATAAAATTTTTCGAATGCTCATTAACATTTTTTATTTTCTATATCTCAGAATAAAAAGTCAATGGTAACTCAATTTGAAAAAATTATTTTTTAACAAGTAAAATTATTTTTAAGCAAAGTGAAAAAAATCTGAGGTAACTTGATTTTAAAATTTAATTTTTTTTTTTTTTTAGCAAACAAAGTTAATTTTAATCGAAGTGAAAATGTTAGAGTGGGGTTGCTCCTACAACCACCACAAAAGTTTTGCTTCGCACATAGCTAAGCAATACTTGTGGTACCACGTGAAGTGAAGAGAATCCATGTTGTACTTTTTCTCAAGTACTTACATTTTTATTGTTCCTTTTTTTCGGAACACATATTGTTTCGGATAAGTACTTGGTGGTATTTGACAAGCAAGCGTTCTCTTCACTTCACTACTTGCGCTCTGAGAGAAAGACAGTGTATGTACTATATTCGACAGCGAATTGCATACATGTAGTGAAAAGTTATTCGATGCAGACCTCTAGTATGGACTTACATACAATTTAGAAGATGGTGTTAGGAGGTTTTAAGATACCTTGCCATCGGCAAGCGTTACCGCAACTTAAGTAATTCGATTGTGGATGGCAGTGTTTAGAAGAAGTTTCTACGCAATCCATGATGGAGGGTACATAAGCTTCGGCCTGGCCGAACTTACGGTCGTATATACTTGTTCTATGTTTACTTTTTCTGCATTTCCAAATTACTACGTCTGAATGTGAAGTTCCAAGATATAGGGTGATATGATAGATGGTCGAAACTGTAACGTCGTTTTATAGATATCGATATGGTCAAATAGTTTCAACGTTCTCCTTTTGTGTATCGATTTTTAGACGGTTTAATAGATAGGTCGAAATCTAAGATAAAATTCCTTCTTCCTGTACACACCAACGCGAACAAGTTGTCTTTTCTCTTACAAAGAAAAATAATCTAAAAATTTTACCATACATCCAGATTGGAAATATAGTTAAAGTGCTAACTTTTAATTATAGAAATCGCCATCATACTATTAATATATTATTTTGAAAAATTTGTTGGCGTATGATCCGACATCTCGTGCAAATCAAAGGGGCACAATTAAACTGTACAAATCTCTCTGGATCGAAGTTTCACCATTTGTGAAGAAATATTTGCGTCGTTTAGTGCCACTGGGTAGTGTGATGCAAGAAGATTCTCCGGCCTCCGAAGAAATTGTGGATTCTCCTCAAGAATATTCACATCATCATATACCATCATCCTCAGGGATTTATAAATTTTGGACCGTCAAGCCTTCGGGCTCCCAAGTTTCAAACCTTTGTTCTGGACAAATTGGTTTGCCGAACCTCAACTTTTTATATCCTTCACCACTACTGTGGTACAGGGTATAATAAGTTTGTGCATTTGTATGTAACGCCAAGAAGGAAAAGTCTGAGACCCATCGTTTAGTATACCGATCGTCTTAGAATTAAATTCTGAGTCGATTTAGCGATATCCGTCTGTCTGTCTGTCTGTCTGTCTGTCTGTCCGTCTGTCTGTTCATGTATTTTTGTGCGCAAAATACAGGTCGCAGTTTTAGTCTGATCGTCCTCAAATTTGGCACAGGGTCGTTTCGGGGAACAAAGACGATTGCTATTGATTTTGGAAAAAATCGGTTCAGATTTAGATATAGCTGTCATATATATTTATCCCCGATCTGGTTATAATTGGCGTGTTTATCAACCGATGTTCTTCAAATTCCGTACATCCGAATATTTTATGAGTCTCGAAAAACTTGCAAAATATTATCCAAATCGGTTCAGATTTAGGTATAGCTCCCATATATATCTTTCGTCCGATTTAGACTAATATGTCAACAGAGGCTAAAGTTTACTACTGATTTTCGTGAAATTTTGCACAGAGAGTAGAGTTGGCATTCTACCAATGCTTGGTAAATTTGATTGAAATCGGTTCATATTTAGATATAGCTCCCATATATATCTTTCGTCCGATTTGATCTTATATGGCCTCAAAAGCCAGAGTTTTGCCCTGACTTGCTTCAAATTTTGCACGAAAGGTATGTTTAGCGGTGGCGTTATGTGTGCCAAATTTGGTTAAAATCAGTTCAGATTTAGACATAGCTCCCATATATATCTTTCGTCCGATTTGTGCTTATATGGCCTCAAAAGCCAGAGTTTTGCTCTGACTTGCTTCAAATTTTGCACATGGAGTACGTTTAATATGTTAGTATCGGTAAGTGTCCCAAATTTGGTTGAAATCGGTTCAGGTTTGGATATAGCTCCCATATATATCTTTCGCCCGATTTATACTCATATGACCACGGGGGCCAAAGTTATACTCCCATTTACGTGAAATTTTGCAGAGATTGCAGAATTGTTATTCCAACTATGCATGTCAAATTTAGTCAAAATAGGGTCAGATTATATATAGCTCCTACATATACGTACACCAGAGTTGGGGAAATATGGTAGACTTTTTCATATTTTAGACCCATTTTCAATGAGATTTTCCTCCAACTGACTGGATAGTTTCCACAGAGAATATAGTTAATATGATATTTAGGTGTGTCAAGTTTGATCTAATTTGGTTCAGATTTAGATAAAGCCTCCATATATTCGTTTTTCCAGTTTATACAAATATGGCCAAAATTCCCTGACTTTATACAGAATTCTGTGATGATTTCCTCATTTCTTAGTCATATCCTATACACTGTAATGCCAGAATTTCCACAGAACGGTTGAGTTTTAAATAAGCCGCCCGACTTGACCAAATAATATATCACAACCCACACTTGACCACATATCTTGACGAGATCTAACCAATATCCTTGTAAAATCGCCGCTGATGAGTTGCAAAAATTGTAAATATTACTAAAATTGTCCTATATCTCGAATACATATGTATCGCCTGATAAATCATAATAGCTCTTTTGTACAATTGCATTAAAATTTCTCTCGCTTCATATGTCCCATATTTGTATACCCTTCACCACTACTGTGGTACAGGGTATAATAACTTTGTGCATTTGTATGTACCGTCAAGAAATAATAGTCATAGACCCATCTTTTAGTATACCGATCGGCTTAGAATATATATATATATATATATATATATATATATATATATATATATATATATATATATATATATATATATATATATATATATATATATATATATATATATATATATATATATATATATATATATATATATATATATATATATATATATATATATATATATATATAAATATATATATGGGAGCTATATCTAAATCCGAACCGATTTCTACCAAATTTGGCACAGTTAACCATATTATAAAACGTACTCCTTGTGCTTATTTACGTAGCCATTCAACCAGAAATGAGACTCATCGCTGAACAAAATTTGTCGATAAAAAAGCGGATTTTCTGCCACTGATTTTGGTAATAAAATTCAATGATTTGCAAGCGTTGCTCGTTAGTAAGTCTATTCATGATGAAATGTCAAAGCATACTGAGCATATCTTTCGATTTATATGGGAGCTGTATATAATTATGAACCGATGTGGACCAATTTTTGCACGGTTGTTAGAGACCATATACCAACACCATGTACCAAATTTCAGACGGATCGGATGCAATTTGCTTCTCTTTGAGGCTTCGCAAGCCAAATCTGGGGATCGGTTTATATGGGGTCTATATATAATTATGGACCGATGTGGACCAATTTTTGCATGGTTGTTAGAGACCATATACCAACATCATGTACAGAATTTCAGCCGGATCGGATGAAATATGCTTCTCTTAGAGGCTCCACAAGCCAAATCTGGGTATCGGTTTATATGGTGGCTATATATAATTAAGGACCGATATGGACCAATTTTTGCATGGTTGTTAGAGACCATATACCAACATCATGTACCAAATTTCAGCCGGATCGGATGAAATTTTCTTCTCTTTGAGGCTCCACAAGCCAAATCTGGGGATCGGTTTATATGGGGGCTATATATAATTATGGACCGATGTGGACCCATTTTTGCATGGTTGTTAGAGACCATATACCAACACCATGTACCAAATTTCAGGCGGATCGGATGAAATTTGCTTCTCTTTTAGGCTCCGCAAGCCAAATCTGGGGATCGGTTTATATGGGGGCTATATATAATTATTGACCGATGTGGACCAATTTTTGCATGGGTGTTAGAGACCATATACAAACACCATATACCAAATTTCAGCCGGATCGGATGAAATATGCTTCTGTTAGAGGCTCCACAAGCCAAATCTGAGGGTCCCTTTATATGGGGGCTATACGTAAAAGTGGACCGATATGGCCCATTTTCAATACCGTCCGACCTACTTCGATAACAACTACTTGTGCCAAGTTTCAAGTCGATAGCTTGTATCGTTCGGAAGTTAGCGTGATTTCAACAGACGGACGGACGGACATGCTTAGATCGACTCAGAATTTCACCACGACCCAGAATATATATACTTTATGGGGTCTTAGAGCAATATTTCGATGTGTTACAAACGGAATGACAAAGTTAATATACCCCCATCCTATGATGGAGGGTATAAAAATGAATGGACACTGATCAGTAGCAAAGACGGACGGACGCTTTCTTTTATGTATAGTGGAAAGAATATGCAAAGCATGAATGAAACAAAATGCATGCTAGAGAAAACAATCATTATAGGTTTTGATCAAAATAAAAATGAGTCGAATCTAAAAATTTTCAATAAATTCCTAATGCAGGTGAACAACCAAAATGCATGGTTAACCCCTTAAGTACCAACAAGATTCTTTATATTTCCAAAAGTCTCAAACTAAACATCACCAAGTTTTAATTCCTAGTTACATAAGCAAATACATTTTGAACTAAATATTTTTATATGAAATTAGGATAAAAATTTATTGCTCAGAAAAAAGTATATACAGCAGGCCGGGCCGAATCTTAAATACCCACCACAATGAATCAAATATTAGGGTTTCCTTTGAAATTTCAGGGGGGTTTGATGACAGATATTCTCCCAAGCAGAGCAGACCAACTAGTACACTTCCCCAAGATTTTCAAGATTTTACCTATGATTTCTGGATTTATAAGAACCATTTTTGTTTGAGTTTTAGAGGAATCGTTAACATCTCTTGTAAGTGTGCAAGAAAATTATAAAATAACGTCTTGATTTGAAATCTTAAATCTGTTGATTTTCACCCTAGAAGTAAAATCTGAAAATTTTACATTGAATTTCAAGCAATTTTCATGATCAGTGCGCCTTCTATACCCTCAAGAAGTGAAATCGGTCTATATCGAGGCATTACCAAACCGATAAAGAACTAATCCGATACACGTTTTTGTGAGCCTAAAATACCAGAATATTTACAATTTCCGGCAAATCGGATAAAAACTACAGTTTCTAGAAACCCAATGAGTTAAATCGGGAGATCGTTCTTATGTGGGCTAAAATATGGACCGATACTCACCGTTTTCGGCACACCTCTTTATGGCCGAAAATACTTCTAGATTTCCAATTTCAAGCAAATTGGATGAAAACTAGGGTTTATGGTCATACAATACCTCAAATTTCAGGCAAATTGGATAAAAACTGCGATTTCTATAAGCCCAAGACCCCAAATCGGGAGGTCAGTTTATATGGGGACTATATCAAAACCTGGACCGATATAGCCCATCTTCGAACTTGACCAGCCTGCAGACAAAAGGCGAGTTTGTGCAAAATTCCAGCACGATTGCTCCATTATTGTAGACTGTAGCGTGATTACAACAGACAGACAGACGGACACGGTTATATCGTCTTAGAATTTTTCCCTGATCAAGAATATATATACTTTATATAGTCGGAAATCGATATTTCGATGTGTTACAAACGGAATGACAAACTTATTATACCCCCGTTACCATTCTATGATGGTGGGTATAAAATTCATTCATGCCCAGATGTCCACTACAATATTTTATAGAAGTATAACAAATTGTGTCCAGATCAGTTCGGATTTAAATATATTTATATTGGAACATAAAGCTTTATAAATTGCATCCAACAAATTTGAAGGAAAGTGTAGATTTACAAAGTGGTGCAAGTATAACATAGTCGGCCCTTAGACCTTCGGACCTTAGATCGTCCTCACTTGCTTTAATCAAAAAAGTTTTGTTTTTTACTTTAAGGAAATTTGGTTTTGCTTCAAAAATATACGACTTGAATGGAAGTCATATGTTTTCTTAAAGGATGCCTAAAAACTTACTTCCAAATTAAAATTTCTTTATTGGAAATAAATATGTCCTCAAATTGCGTATCCCGAAATTGTGCTTGCATAATCGTTGGTACTAAATCAATATTTTTTTTTTTTTTCAGTATATATTATAGACGGACCTGTCCGACTCTAGTACATGTCTTATGATATCGGTGTTTTTAGTACAATTTTGTTAAAATTTTCTAAATTGAAAACATTTTCTTTTCTGGTGGATTCACTTATTTTGAGTGCATAGAGCCTAGATAGCTTCCTAAAGATATGTCTTAATCGTTATTCATTTGTGATTTCAGCCTAAGACCATACGTTGATTAAAACGACAAGAATAGTAGTTTAATCAACAGAGGAAAAGTATGGTTGTCAAATTGATTTTGACAGAGCCTTTTACACATTCCTTATCGGCATCATCTACTTGCAGTAAAACTATCAACAGAATAAATCACAATAAATTCGGATAATTCACTAAACCACATGTGAATTATACTCGATCTTCAAAAAAAAAAGGTTTTGTTTTTATAGTCGACTTTGAACCCAACTTTGAAGCCAAAGAGTTCAAGTCCTTAAGATATGAATGCAAATTTCGCTTAGCATAAATAAGGTATTTCTCTTATATATAGGGGTTTTATCCTGCTCAATGAAGTCGTTTTGTCCTTATAGTAAAGTGATTTAACTTAAAATTGGGTATCCTGACAAGAAAGTTAATTTTGTTTCACGATGGTTATATTGGTTTTATTAATTCGGAGAAATTCTTCATAATTAAGGAAATCCCGAGTAAAAATTTATAGATCTAATTTGATACAATTAGATATGAATAGATCCAAGAAATTGTAACATCTTATCATATCTAATTACTATGAAATTAGATCTGACCAGATCTCAATATTGGTCTAGATCTACACCCTCAAAAAAATCGCTTCTGTAACATATGCCCCAAACACTTTTTGCTTCATGCATGTATATTTTCAATATTAGCTCAAACAAATTATTGTTTGTATTGTTGTAACATCCCGTGTGAAAATTGAGAGATCTAGTCAGGTATGATTAGATCTCAAAATTGGCCCCTTTAGATATAAGCAGATATACCAACATATGATGAGATAGAATTAAATATAAATGTATATAATTCCATATATGACCAGATCTAACATCAGATCCAATAATATATAGGGACAGATATAACAAGTAAGTAAAGTCTAAAGTCGGGCGGGGCCGACTATATTATACCCTTCACCACCATGTAGACCAACATTTGTGTTACCATCTCAACTACTTCAAATTTGCTGGGAGCTATATAAAGGTTTGCATTTCCAGATACAAATACTTATAATGGAGACAATTCTTTCTACTTCTACAAAATCTCTAAAATTTAAATTGAAATCGGCTAACGCCCTGGTATGAAACACAATGTTAGTAAAAAATATGGGAAATATGAAGCGAGAGAAATTTTAATGCAATTGTACAAAGGAGCATTTATGATTTATCAGGTGATACATATGTATTCGAGATATAGGACAATTTTAGTAATATTTACAATTTTTGCTACTTATCAGTGGCGATTTTACAAGGATATTGGTTAGTTCTCGCCAAGATATGTGGTCAAGTGTGGGTTGTGATATATTATTTGGTCAAGTCGGGCGACTTGGAGCCTTATTTAAAACTCAACCGTTCTGTGGAAATTCTGGCATTACAATGTGTGACTAAGATATGGGGAAATCATCACAGAATTTTGTGTAAAGTGTGGGCATTTGGCCATATTTGTATAAACCAGAAGAACGAATATATGGAGGCTTTATCTAAAAGTGAACTAAATTAGAACAAACTTGACACACTTAAATATCATATTAAATATATTCTCTGTGTAACTATCCAGTCAATTGGAGGAAAATCCCATTGAAAATGGTTCTAAAATATGAAAAAGTCTACCATATTTCCCCAACTCTGGTGTACGTATATATGGGAGCTATATATAATCTGAACCGATTTTGACTAAATTTGAACTGCATAGTTAGAATAATAATTCTGCAATCTCTGCTAAATTTCACGTAAATGGGAGTATAACTTTAGCCCCCGTGGTCATATGAGTGTAAATCGGGCGAAAGATATATATGGGAGCTATATCTAAATCTGAAACGATTTCAACCAAATTTGGTACACTTACCGATACTGTTAAACATACTCCTACATTTACCAATACTATTAAACATACTCCTGGTGCAAAATTTGAAGCAAGTCAAGGCAAAACTCTGGCTTTTGAGGACATATAAGTTCAAATCGGACGAAAGATATATATGGGAGCTATATCTAAATTTGAACCGACTTCAACCAAATTTGGTACACTTACCCATACTATTAAACGTACTTCTTGTGCAAAATTTGAACTAAATCACGGCAAAACTCTGGCTTTTGAGGCCATATAAGTGCAAATCGGACGAAAGATATATATGAGAGCTATATCTAAATCTGAACCTATTTCAACCAAATTTGGTACACTTACCCATACTATTAAACGTACTACTTGTGCAAAATTTGAACTAAATCACGGCAAAACTCTGGCTTTTGAGGCCATATAAGTGCAAATCGGGCGAAAGATATATATGGGAGCTATATCTAAATGTGAACCGATTTCAACCAAATTTAGTACACTTAGCGATACTGTTAAACGTAATCCTTGTGCAAAATTTGAACCAATTCACGGCAAACCTCTAGCTTTTGAGGCCATGTAAGTTTAAATCGGACGAAAGATATATATGGGAGCTATATCTAAATTTGAACCGATTTCAACCAAATTTGGTACACTTACCCATACTATTAAACGTACTCCTTGAGCAAAATTTGAACTAAATCACGGCAAAACTCTGGCTTTTTAGCCCATATAAGTGCAAATCGGACGAAAGATATATATGGGAGCTATATCTAAATCTGAACCGATTTCAATCAAATTTACCAAGCATTGGTAGAATGTCAATTCAACTCTCTGTGCAAAATTTCACGTAAATCGGCAGTAAACTTTGGCCTCTGTGGTCATATGAGTCTAAATCGGACGAGATATATATATGGAAGCTATATCTAAATCTGAACTGATTTGGATAATATTCTGCAAGTTTTTCGAGACTCATAAAATATTTGGATGTACAGAATTTGAAGAACATCGGTTGATAAACACGCCAATTATAACCAGATCGGGGATAAATATATATGACAGCTATATCTAAATCTGAACCGATTTTTCCAAAATCAATAGCGATCGTCTTTGTTCCCCAAAACGACCCTGTGCCAAATTTGAGCACGATCGGACTTAAACTGCGACCTGTACTTTGCGCACAAAAATACATGAACAGACAGACAGACAGACAGACAGACAGACAGACGGACAGACAGACAGACAGACGGACATCGCTAAATCGACTCAGAATTTAATTCTAAGACGATCGGTATACTAAACGATGGGTCTCAGACTTTTCCTTCTTGGCGTTACATACAAATGCACAAACTTATTATACCCTGTACCACAGTAGTGGTGAAGGGTATAATTACATCTTAAGGCCGGTACTCTGTTCGGTTTTCGCGTTGAAACTCCATACAAAACCAAAAAATGCGAAAAATTTGCGAATTTTTTTCCATTTGTGATACTTTGTTTTTTCGTGTTGAAAAACTGACGTTTATAGCACGGCGCCATTTGCAATGTGAATTAAGAAATAATTTATTTATTAAAAACTATTTGTGCGGGTTTATAAATCAAACACGGACCATATTTTTGTTCCGAAACTATACAAAGGATCAAAGGAATAGCAGATCAATTGCCCATGGAAAAATAAAATGTTATTTTGTAAAAACAAGCAACACCACCAACTTAATCCAATATCGCTCCCTGTAAAATAGCGCTCCAAGCTACCTAAAAAAATGCCGCTTTCTATGTGCGAAATAATGGTTTCCATGAAAATTTTTCGCAAGAATGAACACGCACAGAAAAAACATGTTTGGACATGGTTGCCGCATCCATTTAATGCTTATTTAGAGTATGTAATGGTCGCGAAAACCATGTATTTTGTCTTTGTAAAAATAATTTTCGAGCGGAGAAAAATATATGTTGGCAATAAGCATTTAAATGGTTCTCAAATGCCGCAAATATGTTCTATTATTTAAATGATAGAATTTGAGACCATTCTATGGTCAGGAAAATCATGTACCTGACCATTCAATTTTTTTACTTTTTTGCAGAGAAAAAATTTTTTTTATAGTTTACTTATAGACATGTCTACAACCATTACATGGCCATAAAGACCATGTACATTGTTTTCGTGACCATTTAATTTTTTAATTTTTTGCAGCGACAAGGATTTTATAAAAACATTGAGCAGGACACACGATTTTCATTTTGCGCGTCAGTCGTGTGTTGATTGTTTCTTGGAATGGACGGAGAATACGGAATTATTGTGTTTTGTGTTAATTTATTTATTCAGAAGTGGCACGTGGTTTTATGTGAAGACAAAAAAGGAAAGTGTAATTGAAAAAATGTATCTGTTTTTTGTTCTGCATTTTACTATATGGTATCATTTATTTTTATTTGCAGTTATATGATGTCTGCTTTTGTACATTTGATGGGCACGATGTAAATATGGAATAATTACTTATTGTTGAAATTGAAATAAAATAGAGTGTGTAAAAATATATGATGTTTGCTTGAACTGCATTATAAGTACAAATAAACAATGAATTAGTGTATAAATAAATAAAAACAAATAAATAAAGTTAATTTTGTGTTTTCTTTTCTCAAGTGGCGTCCTTTTTTCGACGACGAAAAAAGTTTTTTCATAAAGATCAAAACATTTTAGGTTGTGACCATGTTCTTTTAACTGGAAGAAAAACATTTTGAATGAATACCAAAACATTTTAAATCGTGACCATTGTCTTTTAATGGAAACAAAGTTCTTTTTATCAATATAATAACATTTTAGATGAGGACAATTGTATTTTTCTTAGAACCATGTTCACTGAGCCAGGTTAAAATGTTACATGGTCGCCGCAAAAATAGCTGCTATCATATTATTTTGCTCTTCGAATATGATTGTGACAATCATGTTTCTTCTCTGCGAGAACATAGTACCGGCCTTTAGACCTACGATCTTAGATCTAGGCCAATTTTGAGATCTGATCAGATCTAATTCCATAGTAATTAGATATGATTAGATCTTACCATTTTTCGGATCTACTCATATCTAATTGTATCAAATTAGATCTCTCAATTTTTTCTCGGGATATTATGTTTCACCTTAACGAAATTTTCTTTGTCCATTCTTCCATACTTTAAGTTGTAGCATACTCTCTAGATCTGTATTACTAAACACATATATGTTTACAAGGTATTTCTAAATTAATATTTGTTTGCATCCAAGCATATTATATTTACAAATATTTTATGTCCTAAACATAATATGTTCTAACATATTAACACATATATCCCAAACATGTTATGCTAGTTTATGAACATTTTATGCTTGAATTTAAAAATATTTTGTTAAAAAATTTGAGTTCCAAACATATAATTTTTACACCAAAACATATGAAAAACAGTCTTTTTCGTCCATGTAATGTCTTAGATATAACAAAACCTATCCCTATATAAAATTGGATCTGATGTTAGATGTCGTCATATATGGAATTATATAAAGTTATATCTAAATCTGTCTCATTTTATCTGGGTAAATCTGCATAGATCTAAGAGGGCCAATTTTGAGATCTCAGTACACCTAATTAGATCCCCCAAATTTTACACGGGTCTTTAAATTTTAGGATATGGCTAACACTTTATTTTAAAAACTGATATTCTTGAATTATAGCATAATTTCTACTTAAAGTAGAGTCTAAATTTGGTAATTTAAGTTTTCGTTAACACGTTTTTAAAGGACAATGTACTATGGTACATGAAGAAAAAGCAGAAAAAATTAATAAATTCAAATTTGTTTCTTAGCATCAAGTTCGCGAGACTCAAATTTAAAAGAGAATTTTATCTTAGATGTGTCTTTACTTCAACTCACCGCTTCTCTGGCTCGAAACCAATACCAAAATCATTAGTGTGAAGACAAAATCTTTAAAGGGAAGCCCCTTCTTCGGCTCGGTATTAATACTACAATCCTATAGCAAAGATCGAAATCTTTCGATCCAAGTATACTTTCTGTGAGTGTATGTAAGCACTTATGTTAATTAGTATCGTTGTTGATACTTAAATGAAAGGTATCGTGTATAATTGGATCTGTAATAAGTTAATTGGTTCAAAACAAAAATGCAAATTTTTGTATGGGTGAGTTGCTCACACTTGCATGATTTGACATCAGATTTGTTCACTCAATTGCTTATAACTTTGTCATTTTTCGGTCGTTTTTTTTTTCTAGTTGGTCTTATTACTTACGTTAGAGTATCATCTATACGACCATGAAGAGAAATAAATTTCTTTTTCAATGGTTTGTACTTTTCCGGCGGAAAAGGGTAACTGTAAAACAAGTTTTTTTTTTTTTTATACCCTTCACCACTACTGTGGTACAGGGTATAATAAGTTTGTGCATTTGTATGTAACGCCAAGAAGGAAAAGTCTGAGACCCATCGTTTAGTATACCGATCGTCTTAGAATTAAATTCTGAGTCGATTTAGCGATGTCCGTCTGTCTGTCTGTCTGTCTGTCCGTCTGTCTGTCTGTTGATGTATTTTTGTGTGCAAAGGACAGCTCGCAGTATTAGTCCGATTGTCCTAAAATTTGGTATGGGGTCCTGTTTCGGCTCAAAGACGATCCCTATTGATTTTGGAAAAAATCGGTTCAGATTTAGATATATCTGCCATATATATTTTTCACCGATCTGGTCATAATTGGCGTGCATATCAACCGATCTTCCTCAAATTCCGTACATCCCAATATTCTATGAGTCTCGAAAAACTTGCAATATATCCTCCAAATCGGTTCAGATTTAGATATAGCTCCCATATAAAGCTTTCGCCCGATATACACTCATATGACCACAGAGGCCAATCTTTTACTCCGATTTAATTGAAATTTTGCACAGGGAGTAGAATGAGCATTGTAGCTATGCATGCCAAATTTGGTTGAAATCGGTTCAGATTTAGATATAGCTCCCATATATAGCTTTCGCCCGATTTACACTCATATGACCACAGATGCCAATTTTTTGCTCCGATTTAGATGAAATTTTGCACAGGGAGTAGAATTAGCATTGTTGCTATGCGTGCCAAATTTGGTTGAAATCGGTTCAGATTTAGATATAGCTCCCATATATATGTTTTTCTGATTTCGACAAAAATGGTCAAAATAGCAAAATTTTCCTTGTAAAATCGCCACTGCTTAGTCGAATAGTTGAAAAAATGACTCTAATTTTCTTAAACTTCTAATACATATATATCGAGCGATAAATCATAAATAAACTTTTGCGAAGTTTCCTTAAGATTGTTTCAGATTTAAATGTTTCCCATATTTATACCCTTCACCACTACTGCGGTACAGGGTATAATAAGTTTGTGCATTTGTATGTAAGGCCAAGAAGGAAAAGTCTGAGACCCATCGTTTAGTATACCTATCGTCTTAGAATTAAATTCCGAGTCGATTTAGCGATGTCCGTCTGACTGTCTGTCTGTCTGTCTGTCCGTCCGTCTGTCTGTTTATGTATTTTTGTGTGCAAAGTACAGCTCGCAGTTTTAGTCCGATTGTCCTAAAATTTCTCAAAGGCTCAAAGACGATCCCTATTGATTTTGGAAAAAATCGGTTCAGATTTAGATATAGCTCCCATATATAGCTTTCGCCCGATTTACACTCAAATGACCACAGAGGCCAATTTTTTGCTCCAATTAGTTGAAATTTTGCACAGGGAGTAGAATTAGCATTGTCGCTATGCGTGCCAAATTTGGTTGAAATCGGTTCAGATTTAGATATAGCTCCCATATATAGCTTTCGCTCGATTTACACTCAAATGACCACAGAGGCCAATTTTTTGCTCCGATTTAGTTGAAATTTTGCACAGTGAGTATAATTAGCATTGTAGCTATGCGTGCCAAATTTGGTTGAAATCGGTTCAGATTTAGATATAGCTCCCATATATAGCTTTCGCCCGATTTACACTCATATGACCACAGAGGCAAATTTTTTGCTTCGATTTAGTTGAAATTTTGCACAGTGAGTAGAATTAGCATTGTAGCTATGCGTGCCAAATTTGGTTGAAATCGGTTCAGATTTAGATATATCTCCCATATATAGCTTTCGCCCGATTTACACTCATATGACCGTAGAGGCCAATTTTTAACTCCGATTTAGTTGAAATTTTACACAGGGAGTAGAATTAGCATTGTAGCTATGCGTACCAAATTTGGTTGAAATCGGTTCAGATTTAGATATAGCTCCCATATATATATATATATGTTTTTCTGATTTCGACAAAAATGGTCAAAATACCAACATTTTCCTTGTAAAATCGCCACTGCTTAGTCGAAAAGTTGTAAAAATGACTCTAATTTTCCTAAACTTCTAATGCATACACACAAAAAAAATTTTTTTGATTTCAATCACGAAAATCGCGGATTCAATCATTTTTTTAATTGAAATGTCTTCAATCACGAAAATGATAGTATCAATCACCCATTTTGATTGAAAACCAACACGATTTTCAATTAAAAATTTAATTGACTTTTGTCACGGAATCAATTAATTGTGTGATTGAATCTATTAAAAACGTGATTGATTTTTAACATAAAATTCAATCACAGTTTTAATTGAATCAATTAAAATTTTAATTAATTTCGCGACAAAAATCAATCAACTATTTGATTCATTCAATTAAATAATTAATTGAAATTGGCTATAAATTTCGATCCAAAAATATATATATATTGCGACCCCAAAATCGTATTTAGTTTTTTTTCTTTTGAAATAAAAGAAAATATGTGTTTCTTATAAAACATATTTAATATTTTATTATTTTTTGAGTTATGCAATAGACAAATAAATTTGGTTCTTGTCATTTGTGTTTTGTTCTAACATAACTTACAAATACAACTAACAACTATAGGGTGAAAAAATAAATTATATAAATCATTATCTTCCTTATAATAATAACCATGTTAGCATGTTCCTTCTAATATGTAGATGCGCCTAGATTTCCAATAAATCAGCAGCCTGTAAGCTAAATTAGTTTTTCTGAAAGTAAACAGAATAATTTGAATTTAATTTTGTTCAATTAAAAGTTAATTTTGTTAAACATTACCTGCATAGAATATCAAGTTCAATTCTTAGTTCCAGGTTGCAGATTTATAATCTTCTTTTGCAGTTGTAGTCTTTTAGCATAAAAAGGTGTATTAAGGATCTCGGTAATTTAATTTTAGTAACAATTCCTTTCCAAAATTTCCACACATTAAAATCGTCTATTAAAATTTGAACCAATCAAAGACAAAAATAATGGGAAAGCAATGTAATATTTGGTATTATATTGATGATACTTTGCAAGTTCTGGAAATAGAAAAAATATATAAATGGGAAATACATATTTTTATTATTTTCGGATATTTTTCATATTTTTAAATCCAAAAGAAAGAACTTTTTTACCATTACATAATTCAGCTCATTAGTTTATATATCAGATCCGTCAAATGTGTTGGGGGCTATATATAAAGGTTTGTCCCAAATACATACACTTAAATATCACTCGATTTGGACAGAATTTGATAGACTTCTACAAAATCTATAGACTCAAAATTTAAGATGGCTAATGCAATAGGGTGGAACACAATTTTAGTAAAAAAATATGGGAAACATTTAAATCTGAAGCAATTTTAAGGAAACTTCGCAAAAGTTTATTTATGATTTATCGCTCGATATATATGTATTAGAAGTTTAGGAAAATTAGAGTCACTTTTACAACTTTTCGACTAAGCAGTGGCGATTTTACAAGGAAATTGTTGGTCGAAATCAGAAAAACATATATATGGGAGCTAAATCTAAATCTGAACCGATGTCAACCAAATTTGGCACGCATAGCTACAATGCTAATTCTACTCCCTGTGCAAAATTTCAACTAAATCGGAGCAAAAACTTGGCCTCTGTGGGCAAATGAGTGTAAATCGGGCGAAAGCTATATATGGGAGCTATATCTAAATCTGAACCGATTTGGCTGATATTTTGCAAGTTTTTCGAGACTCATAAAATATTGGGATGTACGTAATTTGAGGAAGATCGGTTGATATACACGCCAATTATGACCAGATCGGTGAAAAATATATATGGCAGCTATATCTAAATCTGAACCGATTTTTTCCAAAATCAATAGGGATCATCTTTGAGCCGAAACAGGACCCTATACCAAATTTTAGGACAATCGGACTAAAACTGCGAGCTGTACTTTGCACACAAAAATACATCAACAGACAGACAGACGGACAGACAGACAGACAGACAGACAGACAGACAGACAGACAGACGGACATCGCTAAATCGACTCAGAATTTAATTCTAAGACGATCGGTATACTAAACGATGGGTCTCAGACTTTTCCTTCTTGGCGTTACATACAAATGCACAAACTTATTATACCCTGTACCACAGTAGTGGTGAAGGGTATAAATATATTATTTTAGTCCGATTAATGTAAACAGGCTTCAATGGAAAACGGTATTCACATTTCACAATTTCTTACCTTCAATAAACGTAGATTGTTTTCCATTTTTACAATACCACAAAACACAAACACAGGTAATTTCAAATGCGTTCTCTCATATATTTTCAAACCTTTACCACGTGGCCATTTGTTGTTGCACACTTTATTTATTTCAACCCTTTGCTATGATTTGTTGTAGCGTTCAAAATATTTATGTACACATTTTCAATGCAGCAGACAGAATGTCGCCAATCATGTTTTTCAATTTACGCGAAAAACGAAAACCCAACCGTTCGTTACAATTTACTTCTACAGACTGATCTCTCCATCATACAATGTTGAATAAATACCCATTCTCTTGTTCTCTTTTCGCTCTTTCCATTGCTCAAAGTTATTCAATTTCAATCACAAAAGTGATTGGATCAATCACATGTGTAATTGGAAACGGAAAAAATTTCAATCACGTTTGTAATTGAAAATTATTTCCGAATTGATTAACAAATTGATTGAATCAATTAATATTTTAATTGGAAACGTAACAAATATCAATCATTTTTTTAATTGGGTTTTATTCGGATTTGATTAAATAATTAATTGAATCAATTAACATATTAATTGAATCCGTTTCCAAATTCAATTAAGTGTTTAATTGACAAAATGTTGGTGATAATTTTTTGTGTGTATATATCGAGCGATAAATCATAAATAAACTTTTGCGAAGTTTTCTTACAATTGCTCCAGATTTAAATGTTTCCCATATTTTTTTTTACTAACATTGTGTTCCACCCTAGTGCATTAGCCGACTTAAATTTTGAGTCTATAGATTTTGGAGAAGTCTATCAAATTCTGTCCAGATCGAGTGATATTTAAATGTATGTATTTGGGACAAAACTTTATAAAGGGTGATTTGTTAGGAGCTTGATAACTTTTTAAAAAAAAAAACGCATAAAATTGGCAAAATCTCATCGGTTCTTTATTTGAAACGTTAGATTGGTCCATGACATTTACTTTTTGAAGATAATTTCATTTAAATGTTGACCGCGGCTGCGTCTTAGGTGGTCCATTCGGAAAGTCCAATTTTGGGCAACTTTTTCGAGCATTTCGGCCGGAATAGCCCGAATTTCTTCGGAAATGTTGTCTTCCAAAGCTGGAATAGTTGCTGGCTTATTTCTGTAGACTTTAGACTTGACGTAGCCCCACAAAAAATAGTCTAAAGGCGTCAAATCGCATGATCTTGGTGGCCAACTTACCGGTCCATTTCTTGAGATGAATTGTTCTCCGAAGTTTTCCCTCAAAATGGCCATAGAATCGCGAGCTGTGTGGCATGTAGCGCCATCTTGTTGAAACCACATGTCAACCAAGTTCAGTTCTTCCATTTTTGGCAACAAAAAGTTTGTTAGCATCGAACGATAGCGATCGCCATTCACCGTAACGTTGCGTCCAACAGCATCTTTGAAAAAATACGGTCCAATGATTCCACCAGCGTACAAACCACACCAAACAGTGCATTTTTCGGGATGCATGGGCAGTTCTTGAACGGCTTCTGGTTGCTCTTCACTCCAAATGCGGCAATTTTGCTTATTTACGTAGCCATTCAACCAGAAATGAGCCTCATCGCTGAACAAAATTTGTCGATAAAAAAGCGGATTTTCTGCCAAATTTTCTAGGGCCCATTCACTGAAAATTCGACGTTGTGGCAGATCGTTCGGCTATTCATGATGAAATGTCAAAGCATACTGAGCATCTTTCTCTTTGACACCATGTCTGAAATCCCACGTGATCTGTCAAATACTAATGCATGAAAATCCTAACCTCAAAAGAATCACCCTTTATATAGCCCCAACACATTTGACGGATGTGATATGGTATCGAAAATATAGATCTACACGGATGAAAAAGACTGTTTTTCATGTGTTTGGCTATAAACATTATATTTTTTGAACACAAATTTTTAAACACAATATTTTTGAGTGCAAGCATATAATGTTCATAAACTAGCATAACATGTTTGGTACATATATGTTAATATGTTAGAACATATTATGTTTGGGACATAAAATGTTTGTAAATATAATATGCTTGGATGCAAACATATATTAATTTAGAAATAGCCTATAAACATATATGTGTTTAGTAGCTTGGAGCGCTATTTAACAGGGAGCGATATTGAATTAAGTTGGTGGATGTTGCTTGTTATTACAAAATTTACATTTTATTTTTCCTTGGGCAATTGATCAGCTACTTCTTTGATCCTTACAAACTGTGTGGTCCGCTGTTCGAATCCCCGTCCGGCAAAAGGTAAAATTAAAATAAAAAAAATTATACAATTGAATAATTTCTTCTACAATGTTTGTACTACAGAAAAAGTGCTAAGAACTAAAAAATCTCGTGGAAGTGAGAAAGATGTGGGGGAATATACAATTGGGCAGAAACAAAATTTTGAGCATTCAGGTCGAAAACCTATGTTGTTAGCACCTATATTACCTGTTTATTTTCATAATTCATTATGATTGTAAATATATAAATAAATAAATAAAATTTTGAGCACAATATTGTTTGGGAGAATTTTTTTAAGCATATAATATTTTTGGGTGCAAAATGCTTCCAAACATATTATATGTTCACATAATAACATATTGTTTTTTGGAAGACAACATTATTGAATTTGGATGCAAAAATACAAAATGTTTGGAACTTAGACTACCCAAACATATATTGTTTAGACCAATATGCTTTCAAACATATTATATATTGGAAGAGATCAAACATATAAATGTTTGGGCAATACCCAAAAATATATATGCTTGAAGCAAAATATGTTTGGGAGTATATGTTACAGAAGCGATTTTTTGTGAGCGTGTACAAAGTGGTGCAGGGTATAAATTAGTCGGTCCTGCCCGACTTTAGACTTTCCTTACTTGTTTTTTTTTTTTGAACATTTGCTTTTTGCATCGATATACTTTTAACCACTTAACCTATTACAGATATAATTATACACGATTGTTCGTCATCTCAATAGCTTTCATTTAAGTATTAACAATAATATAATCGGACATTTCTAACCTGAGATATAATTTGTTTAGCGAAAAAGGAGCGAAAAACTAAAAATAAAAACTGTTCCATAAAAAAATTAAATTTTTTTAATTCAGCAGATCAAAATGCATAAGAAAAGTCACAGCTTATCAAATGTACATGAAAAAAATTTTATTTTGTAAACTAGTGTAACCTGTCTGTATAAGTGGGTGTTATCATATTACAGGTCTATGTGTGTGTGTATCGTTTTGTTGTTATCATTCATTACGCTTACTACAAAAGCTATGTTCTTACACTTGATTGTTGCTGTGTTCTACAGAGATTTGCAGATGCAAACACCCCATCAGGGCTGCCAATAAAATTTCAAGAATAATCGTCACCGTCAAAAAATCTGCAATGTTAATAATATTAAAACCAATCTAATTTTTCGGTTATTTATATATTTATCTCATATAAAGAACAGAAAATTAACACAACTATGCATTTCAACAAAACAATCATAATGAATTCAGTCTTGTATAAAAATAAAATTTAGAAAAAAAAACATTTTTATGCAATATTTTTTTAATATATAGTTTTACTTCAGTAAGATTTTTATTTAAAAATAAAAATAAAGATCTTTAGTATTTACATACGTGTTGCCCGATTTTCCAAAATTTGACATTTTACAAACATTTTATTAAAAATAAAATTTTTAAAAATTTTCTTAGAAATACAATTTTACACAAATGTTCGTAGAAATACATTTTTGCAAGAATTTACTATAGAAAAAATTGCCAAAAATGTTCTATAGAAATACATTTTCTATTTCATTTTCAAATTTTCTACAGATATAAAGGCTTGGGAAAGTTTTCTATAGAAATAAAATTTTGACAAAATTCTCTATAGAAATAAAATGTTGACAACATTTTTTAAAGAAATACAATTTTAACAAAATGTTTTATAAAAATACAATTTTGACCAAATTTTCTATAGAAATAAAATTGTGACAAAATTTTCTATAGAAATAACATTTTGACAAAATTTTCTATAGAAATAAAATTTGGACAAAATTTGCTATACAAATAAAATTTTAAAATATTTTCTATAGAAATAAAATTTTGCGATTTTCCATAAAGATTTAACAAAATTTTCTATAGAAGTAAAATTTTGACAAAATTTTCTATAGAAATAAAATTTTGCCGAAATTTTCCATAGAAATAAAATTTTGACAACTTTTTCTGTAGTAATAAAATTTTAGCAAAATGTTCTATAACTCCATAAAAAACTTTTCTTTCTAATAATTTAATTAATTTTCTTTCTATTAATTTAATTTTTATATATACTAACCACTAACGCAAAAACTTGCAATTTCTCTATCTGACTATTGTCAAATGTATTCTCTCTTTTGATGGCTCTAAATGTGTAGACGAACTGCTTCTATTCCAAATTGTTGAACTGAGCTAATATCGTCATTTTTGGGGCAAAAATCGGAAAATCGGCATTTGCTATTTTTTGAGTAAAAAATCGTCAAAATGCCGATAAATCGTCAAAATTGGCAGCCCTGCACCCCATACATATATCAGAAAAACAGTCACACACCTTCAAAACTCTCATCCACCACTGAAACCATAATCGTGTATTAAGGTCAGAGAATGAAAGAGAGAGAGATAGTGATTTGTGTGGTTTTTGTTTCTTTTTTTTTGTTTCTGTATTTTTCAGATTATGGAAGGGGACCAGTCCACCCAAGAGTATATGATAGGCGGACTAATGTTCGTAGACTAATTGTTGGATGTAAGTGATTTATACGAAACCAAATGTCCACCATGTACGCAGTTCGCGGCCATTCATTCAAGGATACTCTGCGATGACCCCCCCGCATAACACACGAATGCTTTTCGAAGCAATCACATAAGGCACTCGTCATTGCACTTGCATCCAGGCCATATGATCACAATATTAAAAAAATGAAACTGGTTCTGGGTATTTGATAGATCACGCTTCAATGATTGTCATTGGTTGTGGGCAATGGTGATGACATTAGTAGTGAAGGACATGACAACCAATATATAAAGTTCAGAGATGATTTATGGCCCTGGGGTCGATTTATATAAAACCAGATAAAAAAAAATAAAAAAAAAAAAAACAAAACAAAATCTGCTATAAGGCCATGTACACAACTGGAATTTTTAACGTTCTTTAGCAATTTTCATTACAGATTTCTGACGCTCAAATGTTTACTCAAATCTAAAGCTAACGCATAAGAAACCAATAGTTAGTTTTTTTAGTAATAAAAATCAGCTTAAAGGCGAGTATTAAGTTTGTGATTAGTAGCTAAAATCAAAAATAAATCTTTAAAAGTGGAATAAATCTATAACGTTTTTGGCAAATTTTATTATAACCTGATGGGGAATGATCCAAAGTAACAATTGAGAAAGTTTATATTTTTAAAAGTAGTTATTAAAAAAAGTACCCATGAAAAAAATAGCTACTATTTTAGGGCAATAAAGTGAACTGAGTATCTTCCCCCATTTTCATGCAGATCCGCTAATGCTACGTTAACTAACGAACTTTTAATCGGTACTATGGATACATCTGCCAAATTTTTATATATTCCATATGTCAGTTAGGAACTTAACTGCTGAAGACTTTTCAGTTAAAGTTAACCGGAGGGAAGATATTTTCAATTTCTCTTAACTGGCAGTTAAAGCCTTACGGAGCTACTTGTAAATGGCCATTAAACTAAAAAAAACTAAACTAGAAAAAAAATTGCATATGTTAATTATTTTTTTTTTTTTGTTTTTCTTTGTAAACTAAACAGCATTTCAATACGCCCATAAACGATAGAGGGTGATACGGTCAAAATTTGGTCAATATAAACTTGACGTATTTCTTTCAATTTTGCATTTAAAAAACCTGAACACCCCTCATTTTGAAGGTGTGTGTGTGTGTAGAATGTTGCTCCTATTTTGATTTTGGAATTCACTCTTCAGTTGTCAAAATACCGTCCAAGCAAGAAGAGCAGCGTATCAAAATTTTGCTCGCGCATCGTGAAAATCCGAGCTACTCGCACGCAAAGCTGGCAAAATCACTAAAAGTTGTCAAATCAACCGTTACAAATGTAATTAAAGTGTTTGGGGAACGTTTGTCGACAGCCAGGAAGTCTGGATCGGGGGAAATCGAAAACCGGAAGCCGCTGAGACGACAAAGAGAGTTGCCGGTAGTTTCAAGCGAAACCCTAACCTCTCTCTCCGAGATGCCGCAAATAAGCTGGGTGTATCGTCTACAACCGTGCATCGAGCCAAAAAACGAGCCGGACTATCGACTTACAAGAAGGTAGTGACTCCAAATCGCGATGATAAACAAAATACGACGGCCAAAGCGCGATCCCGGAGGCTGTACACGACGATGCTGACGAAGTTTGACTGCGTGGTAATGGACGACGAAACCTACGTCAAAGCCGACTACAAGCAGCTTCCGGGACAGGAGTTTTATACGGCAAAAGGAAGGGGAAAGGTAGCAGATATTTTCAAGCACATAAAACTGTCAAAGTTCGCAAAGAAATATCTGGTTCGGCAAGCCATCTGTACATGTGGCTTGAAAAGCAGCATTTTCATAGCTTCCGGGACTGTCAACCAAGAAATTTACGTGAAAGAGTGTTTGAATAAATGTCTGCTGCCTTTCCTGAAGAAACACGGTTGTTCCGTACTGTTTTGGCCGGATTTGGCATCTTGCCATTACGGTAAAAAGGCCATGGAGTGGTACGCCGCCAACAACGTGCAGGTGGTTCCCAAGGACAAGAACCCTCCCAACACGCCAGAGCTCCGCCCAATTGAGAAATACTGGGCTATTGCCAAGCGGAACCTTAAGAAGACCAAAAAACTGCTAAGGACGAGCAGCAGTTCAAGGCAAACTGGCTTTCTGCGGCGAAGAAGGTGGACAAGGTGGCTGTACAAAATCTGATGGCAGGTGTCAAGCGTGAGGCCCGGCAATTCGGATTTGGAAAAGCGAAAGCCTAACTGAATATTTTTCCTGAATTTTATACTAATTGAACTTGAAAAAGAAATTTAATTTGGTTTTTTAAATAAACGATTTCACCGATTTACACGCGTTTTCCCTTGACCAAATTTTGAGCGTATCACCCTTTACTCAATTTTTATCTGTATGAACATTTGAGATTTGTAATTGGATTTTAGTGCTAAAAATCAATATTTCTTACCTAGAGTGAACATAATAAAAGATTTATACTAACTGTCATTGGTGAAATTAAACTTTCTTGGTTTTGTTGCGTTTTACACAAGACATAATACAAATGCCACGAAAATGAATCTACTAATTGATGATTTTTGATGTTTGTGTGTTTCTCATCCATTTCTCAATAGCGCAAGAGGATACTGGCGAACAATCTTCAATGTATGGAACATTACTGATATTCCTGTCGGTGGCTTTGTTGATTGTGATCTTTCTATTTAGTCTATTTGTTTGCATGAAAGTGAGTATTTATGTGGCCAATATGTAATGCAACAAAGTAAAACGCCATATATATATTTTTTGTTTCATGTTTGTACCCTAAACCACACTATGTGGTCAGGGTATATATATATTTGAAATATGCCTAGTAGAAATATTAATTTTATACCCCATAAAATTTATACCGATCAACTCAGAATCAGCTCCTCAGCCGATCTAGTCCTTGATTTCCATCCAATCGTCTGTCTATGTATTCGTTGTTCATAAGCTCCGGTTGCTATTACAAAACGTTTTAGATGAATTTTGGATTGATTTTTTGTTTATCATTTATTGTTCGCAAGATCTGCATGCAATTATTAAAGGATTTTTATGATTTTTGATATATAGACGAACGCTATTGATGTTTTGTGTATCGCTTTATTTCAACAAATGGCGTTATATTGTGCGATAGTCTTCAAATTTGACACAAAGTAGTATCCCTACGGGAAAAGTATCAACCCGAGGGCCGGTATAGGGTTAGTCCCTGGTGTGTATGGACCAGTCACAGTTCTGGTCCAAGCGTATGGAATGGACCGGTCACTTTAACATGGGCTTATCATTGGCTGGGAAAATTTACACATTAGGACACGACTTGGACTCATCCCAAAGGACACGCCCTGGAACAACTTAACAGGTTGGCTGATAAGTCCCCGGTCTGACACATAGATGGCGTCGCTAGTATTAAATGCATATTATTTTTATATAGTACCAACATTCAAATGATTCGTGTCAAAATTTGACGTCTGTAAGTCAATTAGTTTGTGAGATAGAGCGTCTTTTGTGAAGCAACTTTTGTTATTGTGAAAATAATGGAAAAAAGGAATTTCGTGTTTTGATAAAATACTGTTTTCTGAAGGGAAAAAATACGGTGGAAGAATTTCACCACGACCCAGAATATATATACTTTATGGGGTCTTAGAGCAATATTTCGATGTGTTACAAACGGAATGACAAAGTTAATATACCCCCCATCCTATGGTGGAGGGTATAAAAAGTGTTTTTCCACCAAGACAACGCACCGTGCCACAAGTCATTGAGAACGATGGCAAAAATTAATGAATTGGGCTTCGAATTGCTTCCCCACCTACCGTATTCCCCAGATGTGGCCCCCAGCGACTTTTTCTTGTTCCCAGACCTCAAAAAGATGCTCGCAGGGAAAAATTTGACTGCAATGAAGAGGTGATCGCCGAAACTAAGGCCTATTTTGAGGCAAAACCGAAGGAGTACTACCAAAATGGTATCAAAAAATTGGAAGGTCGTTATAACGTTGTAAATATCGATATTGAAGGGAACTATGTTGAATAATAAAAACGAATTTTGACAAAAAAATATGTACTTCTTTGTTAGACCGGGGACTTATCAGCCAACCTGTTAGTATGCCTACCCCATAGACAACTACTCATGAAACAGTCTTGGACAAACTTTTAGGACCCTGTTTCCATTCCTATCGCACATATGGAACAATAAACAATTCTGATAGTTGTATTGTAGTAAAAGTGTGGATTCAAAAAGATGACAATTAAAAATGTTGATAAACTGGAGCACTAGTACCAGTCCTGTAATGGGTCCATTAGTGGCAATTTGCACTAATTTCCCGTAGAGATATGTCAGCATTCTTTAAATCTGTCAAATATCATCGAAATCGGTTCAGATTTAGATAGAACATTGTTTATGGTAAAGTTAAATATCGCTTGTCTAAAATTTCGTTACATCAAATTTAACATTTTCATATATTAGCCGATCTTATTTAGACTTACATAAATATATTGCCCGATGCTCATAATATATTACCCATACTAATTTCCTCTTTTTAATAATGCACTCAATATTAGTGGCATACTACACCCAAAAGAAAATATACTTTCCTCCGGAATGACATTTTAGACAAACGAAATTCCCTTTGTTTATAAAGTATTTTCCTTATGAGCAAATAAACCCATTTGTATGACCAACGATGCACCGTTTGTCTACAACCTTGTTTATTTTCTTTAATAGAAAAATGTTTTGGGTCAAAAGAAAACTTCGGTTGTCTACTGTAGGCACTTTGTATAATAAAAATATTTTAAATATTATTTGTGGAAAAACAAGCCAAGAGAATTATATTACAATTTATGAATGATTGTAGAAAAATAATAAATTCATTCTGTTACTGACATTTCAATTAAACGGAAGTTTTATTAAAATAATCCTTATACTATAATTTCGTTCCTCAGAAAAGAAAATCCAATAATGCAAAATCAAATATAGATGCTACTATCAGGCATTTCTGTTCAGATTGAAATAAAGCTTCTGTAACACTGTGACGCAATATTAAACTTTTTTTCACCACTTTTCTTGATCTATTGAAAATTTTAACAAACAATCAAAGGAAGAAATGAAGCCTATAAAATTTGTGAACAACATACCAACACCATATGACCACTCCTTGGCAAATATTTTTGCAATTTTATTTTGTTTTTCGTTTTTATATACGAAATAACTAAATAAATGCTTAAAATGTTCAATAGTTTAAGAGCTGTAATCGAAGAACGGAAAAAATCGGTGAAAAAGGTGCCATTTTTAATTTTTTTTAGGTTTTGAGCATGAAGATGCAATTTTTCCAACTTAATATATTCAACATTCATGTTGGTCGAGTCAAGCTACAACTTTGCTGAAGACTGCAAAAAAATCACAAAATTTTTCGACCTATGGCCATGCGGGAAATAGAAGAAAATTGCAAAAAAAGTGCTCAAAATCGAATTTGCCGAATAAACTATAGAGGCTCATAAAAACCGAACGGCGACGAATCTAGCAAAATCCAGCTATGACTTTTCTTCTTTCATATACTACTATCGGCTGGGATAAGTGATTTTTGTTTGGAATTTTTGTGTTGCACTGCCAAGATAGGTGGTCAATTGTGGGGTTTGTGACAATATTTGTCCCCTTCGATCCGGAGCCTCATAAAAACCGAACGGCTGAGACGACAAAGAGAGTTGCCGGTAGTTTCAAGCGAAACCCTAACCTCTCTCTCCGAGATGCCGCAAATAAGCTGGGTGTATCGTCTACAACCGTGCATCGAGCCAAAAAACGAGCCAGACTATCGACTTACAAGAAGGTAGTGACTCCAAATCGCGATGATAAACAAAATACGACGGCCAAAGCGCGATCCCGGAGGCTGTACACGACGATGCTGACGAAGTTTGACTGCGTGGTAAGGGACGACGAAACCTACGTCAAAGCAGCTTCCGGGACAGGAGTTTTATACGGCAAAAGGAAGGGGAAAGGTAGCAGATATTTTCAAGCACATAAAACTGTCAAAGTTCGCAAAGAAATATCTGGTTTGGCAAGCCATCTGTACCAGTGGCTTGAAAAGCAGCATTTTCATAGCTTCCGGGACTGTCAACCAAGAAATTTACGTGAAAGAGTGTTTGAAAAAACGTCTGCTGCCTTTCCTGAAGGAACACGGTTGTTCCGTACTGTTTTGGCCGGATTTGGCGGGATTTGTTTTTGCACTCACTAAATATTTAGATCTACGGAATTTTAAGAGGATCGATTAATAAACACGCCAATTATGGCTAGATCGGTGATAACTATATATGACAGCTATATATATAAATCTGAACAGATATAGCTGCCAAAATCCATAGCGATTGCCGGAAATAAGATACTATGCCAAATTTGAGGACAATCGGACCTAAACTGCAAGCTGTATTTTGCACACAAAAATACATCAATAGACGGACATCGCTAAATCGACTCAGAATTTAATTCTAAGATGATCGGTATAATAAACGATGCTCCTTCTTGGCGTTACATGCAAATGCACGAACTTATTATACCCTGTACCACAGTAGTGGTGAAGGGTGTAATGGATGTAATTTAATTTTAATGAAATAAAGCTATTAATTGTTCAAAATTTCAATAAAAACTTTCAATTTCGATTCAAAAAATATTTAACTTTTTTATTTTTATTTTCTTTAGCTAATTTTTTATGGCAAACAAGCTGTTTTTGGTGAAACAATCCTGACATCGCTACACTCAAAAGAATTGAACCCTCAATATCACTAAAGCCCATTTAACTTTAGTTTAGTTCGTGGAATTATTATGTTTGGAGAAAATTCCTTTACTCTAATAATTTTTTGAGTACGTTAGTTAAATGAACTTCGTATGGCACTAAAGATATTTTTGCAATTTTGAACTCCAATTTTTTCCTTTAAACTTCAAAATTTCCTTTAATAAGTGAAAAAAAGTGAATTATGTCTAATACATTTTCTGGAATTTGTCAAAAAAGATTTACTTATTTTTGTGATATTGGCGTGATGTTAGTGTTTCTAATACTGTTAAAATTTTCTACAAATAATAACATTTTTTTAAAATGACCAAAATTGTTCTTCCTGGTGGGTTCACTGTTTTTTCAGTGTAGGTGGAGGGTACATAAGATTCGGCCCGGCCGAACTTACTGCTGTATATACTTGTTTTTCCTACAGATCACGTTAAAATTTCTTTAATTATAATTTTAATATGCCCATTCTCTTCTTGCATTTCTCAATAGGTGGCACATGAATACGAGAGAGCAGTTATCTTTCGACTAGGACGTTTAATGCCAGGCAGAGCCAAAGGACCGGGTAAATATTAAGCAAAGCAACTTTTTTTCTTTTCTGCAAAACCACATAAAATAACTTTGCTTTGAATTCCATGCAACAAAACAAGCAAACAAAGACAAAACAACAAACAAAAATATTTTCTGTATTATATTATCTAGTAATAGTCATAATAATATATCTATGCTATTATTATTATTAAATACGTTTTCCCAAACAATTTCTTCCGACAAACTAACCAATCTACACCACCCTCCCAAACCCCCCCACCCCACACACACAAATAACATGACGAAATAAAACGAACATGTACTACGATTGAATACACGAATATAAACGAAACGAACATGAACTTAAACCCGAATGCAACAATGACGACGACAAATAAACATACCGACATGAAATAATGTGGACATTGACGACATGGCAATGACGAAAACTCTAACGATGATGACGAATTTTAGGTATATTCTTCATTCTGCCGTTCATTGATTCATATGCTCGTGTGGACCTACGTACACGTACTTATGATGTACCACCACAAGAGGTAAACTTTGTCTGTGGCTGTGTACATATCTGGGTGTGTGCGTTTCTGTGTGAGCTTGCTGTTCTCATTTTGGTTTGGTTGTGTGTGTGTTTTTTTTTTGGTTTAGCCCAGTGCTGCCACTAGTGAAAAATTGAGTGAAGTAGATTTTGGAAAAAAGTGGAGTAGATTGAATAAAATTAAAGTAGCATTCATTTTTGAAAACAAAGCAATAGAATTCATTTTATTATACCCTCCACAATAGGATGGGGGTATATTAACTTTGTTATTCCGTTTGTAACACATCGAAATATTAGAAATATTATAGAAATTTGGTATATGGTCTCTAACAACTATGCAAAAATTGGTCCACATCGGTTAATAATTTTATATAGCCCCCATATAAACCGATCCCCAGATTTGATCTCCGGAGCCCCTTGGAAGAGCAAAATTCATCTGATTCGGTTGAAATTTGGTACGTGGTGTTAATATATTGTATCCAACAACCATGCAGGAATTGGTTCATATCAGTCCATAATTATATATAGCTCCCTTATAAACCGATCCCCAGATTTGACCTCCGGTGCCTTATGGAGATGCAAAATTCATCCGATTCGGTTGAAATTTGTTACGTGGTGGTAGTATATGATATTTAACAGCCATGCCAAAAGTGGTCCATATCAGTTCATAATCATATGTAGCCCCCATATAAACCGATCCCGAGATTTGGTTTTGGAGCCTCTTGGAGGAGCAAATTTCATCCGAGTCAGTTGAAATTTGGTACATTGTGCTATTATATGGCCGTTAACAACCATGTCTAACTAGGTCAATATAGGTCTATAGTTATATATAGCCCTCAGATAAATCGATCCCCAATCACACAAAATTGGTCCATATCAAGTTCATAATTGTATATAGCCCTCATACTTACCGATTCATCTTGCACATCACATATCCACACGTTATTTACTCATAATTTCACAGTTCACGCATTGACACTTGTACAAAGCAAAAATAAAGGGTTGCCATTCCAGCGATGAAAAATAGGGTTTGCATATGTTCAATGATTAAAACCGCTATGTTCATCGTATATGAGGAAAAATTTTAAAATTTGAAGCAGAACAAAAAGTGAAGCAGATTTTTGGAAGAAGGAGTGACGAAGTAAATTTTGTGAAAATGAAGCAAAATACTTCGATTGAAGTAGTAGCGGAAGCACTGGTTTAGCCTGTTTTGTGTTTCTCTTTGTTTGCCTATGCTATCTGTCATCATTATCACATGCACACACACTCATGCATATAATATATATTACGGCCAGGGCTGCCAATTTTGCCGATTTATCGGGGTTTTGACGATTTTTTACTCAAAAACAAGTAAGTAAAGTCTAAAGTCGGGCGGGGCCGACTATATCATACCCTTCACCACTATGTAGACCAAAAATTTGTGTTACCATTTCGACTCCTTCAAATTTGTTGGGAGTTATTATGAAGGCTTTTATTAGAAATATTTATATAATTTATATACAATATGGAGACAATTTTTTGTATTTGTATAAAACCTCTAGAATTAAAATTTAAATCGGCTAACACTCTGGGATAAAACACAATGTTAGTTACAAAATATGGCAAATATAAAGCTAGAGCAATTTTAATGCAATTGTACGAAATAATATTTACGAATTATCGAGATAATGGAAAATTTAAGTAATATTTAAATTTTTGCTACAGTGGCGCTTTTACAAGGATAGTGGTTAAATCTCGGCATTATGTGTGGTCAATTGTGGGTTGTGATATATTATTTGGCCTAGTTTATTTAAAACTCGACCGTTTTGTGGAAAGTGTGGTATTACAGTTGAAATTGGGTCTAAAATATGAAACATTCTACTCAACTCTGGCGTATATATACAAAATTTGAAGCAAATCAGGCTTCAACTCTGGCTTTTGTGCAAATCGGATGAAATATATATATTGGAGCTATATCTAAATTTGAACCGAGTTCAAACAAATTTGGCACAGTCCACCATACTATTAAACGTACTCCTTTTGCAAAATTTGAAGCAAATCAGGGTTAAATTCTGGCTTTTGAGGCCATATAAGTGCAAATCGGACGAAAGGTATATATGGGAGATATATCTAAATCTGAACCGATTTCAGCCAAATTTGGCACAGTTAATCATATTATTAAACGTACACTTTGTGCAAAATTTGAAGCAATTCTGGGCAAAAGAGAGTGATAACCCAACAAATAAATTGTTGAGGAATTTTAATGCAAATAAAAAGAGTAAAAGAGCGATTTTTGGTGACCGAAATAACGATGAGTTGGAAGTCATAGCAAGCAAGAAGTGGGTACACATTTCGTCTTTTAAGCCTACTGTTACTAAAGATGACATTGTAAATTATGTTGAAAAATACGCGAAAGTAAGCAGACATGATATTGAATGTTATAGTTTAGTTAAAAGAGATGTTGATGTACATAGTCTTTATAAGATATCATTTAAGCTAGGTATATCAGCTAGGTTTTATAATGAACTTTTCAAGCCTTCGTTATGGCCCTCTAATGTTCGTGTACGTCCATTTGATTTTTTAAAGAAACAACAAATGGAAAACAGAATCACTTAAATTCTGTTGGCGTTTGTAATGATCGATGTAAATTTCGTGACATTACTGTTTACTACCAAAACATGGGTGGTATGCGTTCGAAGGTATTGGATGTTTATAATGAGTCATTAAAATCTATGTATGATGTAATTGTGCTAGTTGAGACGTGGCTTAATGAAGATTTTAAGAGTGAAGAAATATTCAATCAGGAATTATATTCAATATATCGTCGAGATAGAGATTTTGTGAATTGTAATTGTTCAAGGGGAGGTGGAATATTAGTTGCTGTTAAACGACATTTATCTTCTTCTCTTTGCATTTTGCCTAATACGGACACGTTAATTGAACAATTGTGTGTATCTGTTGTAGGTATTGATTGTTTGTTGTATATTGTAGTATCTTATATTCCACCTAATAGTTCTGACCATGTATACAATATTCATGTTCAGAATGTACTTGATTTGGCATCAGAACTTAATGAAGGTAAATTTTTAATTTTGGGGGATTTTAACCTCAATAAAGTTATTTGGACTGTAGATTGCTATTCTGAAGCTACTATTGCTTCCAATATCAATAAGGTACATGAGATTAATTTAATTGATGGATTTTATTCATTGAATTTGATTCAAATTAACCATATTCGTAATGAATTAGCTAGAATCTTAGATTTGGTATTTATGGATAAGGATTTAAAATTTCATATCAGTGAGTGTTTATACCCATTTTGTAGAGCTGATATGCATCATAAAGCTCTAGAGATATCTGTTGGATTTTATGTTTTTCCTGAATATAAAAATGTTAATATAGGGTTTGATTTTAAAAATTGTAATTATGAATTAATTAATAATTTACTAGTTTCAGTTAATTGGGATCTTATTTTTAATGATTGTAATTTGAGTGAATGCTACGATAAATTTTTGGATGAGATTAAATCAATTTGTACTAGAAATGTTCCTTTGTTAAAGCCTAAATTGCACAAATTGCCGTGGTATACGAAAGGATTAAAAAATTTAAAGAATAAAAGAAATAAATTTTTTAAACTTTTTAAAAAAACGGGTAATGATCAGCATAAATCAATGTACGAAAGATATGTTCGAGAATTCAATTTCTTAAACAAGTTTTTGTATAAGCAATATATTTCCAACTTTGAATTGAATATAAAAACTGATCCCAAAGCTTTTTGGAGTTTCATAAATTCCAAGAAAAAATGTCTTGATTATCCTACTAGAATGTATCTTGGTAATCGGTCGTCAAACTCGATATCTGAATCAGTCAATTTATTTGCTGATTTTTTCAAGGAAAATTTTATTTCCGATACGAACTGTAATTCTTCGTTTATGTTACCTGACCACAATTCAACGATTAATTTTGGGTGCTTAAGTCTTTCTAAGGATGACATATGCTATGGTTTGTCTAAGCTGAAGAATACTCATAGGATAGATAGTGACGGTCTCAGTGCTTTCTTCTTAAAGAAATGTTCTGAATCTTTAATCACCCCTTTGCTATATCTTTTTAATAGATCTCTTAGTAGTGGCTTATTTTTAGATAAGTGGAAGGTTACGTCAATCACTCCCGTATATAAGAGTGGGTCGAAGGATAATATAATGAATTACCGTGCTATTTCTAAGTTGTGTAATGTGTCAAAGATTTTTGAGCATATCATCTTTGAGAAAGTTTATTTTGAAGTGAAAAATATTATATCCCCTTACCAACATGGGTTCGTGCGTGGTCGTTCTACTGTGACAAATTTGTCCTGTTTTTCCCAGTACTGCATTTCCAATTTTGAATTGGGTTATTCTATTGATGTCATTTATACTGACTTCTCAAAGGCTTTTGATAAAGTTTTACACAGAATTTTAATTAGTAAACTTTCTATGTTAGGATTTCACTCAATTTTTTTGGATTGGATATCTTCTTACTTGAATAATAGATTATGTTCTGTTAGTATTGATTCGTATAAGTCATATGTTTATAAAGCGATGTCTGGTATACCACAAGGAAGTATTTTGGGTCCTTTATTATTCATTTTGTTTATTAATGATATATCGGATTATGTTAAATGGGCAAATTTATTGTTATATGCTGATGATATGAAAGTTTATCTGCGTGTAAATTCAATCTGTGATTGTATTAAATTGCAAGAAGATTTGCGAAATATTTTCCGCTGGTGTGTTTTGAATTGTCTTGAGATCAATGTGTCTAAATGTTTTAATATTACATTTAGTAAGTGTCAAAGTCCAGTGTGTTTCGATTATTATTTGGACTCTAAGGCGCTGAGAAAGGTAGATGAGATTAGAGACCTTGGTGTTGTATTTGACTGCAAATTTACTTTTGCTTCACATCTAGATTTTATTATTCCAAAGGCTTATGCATTGTTAGCTTTTGTCAAAAGAAATTGTAAAGAATTCTCTGATCCGTATACCGTTAAACTTGTTTATATGTCTATCGTGAGATCCAAACTTGAATATGCTAGCTTCATTTGGAATCCTTTTTATGAGAAGTACATAAATAGAATAGAGCGTGTTCAAAAAAAGGCTTTGAAATTCATGTTGCGGTCAATAAATTTTAGTGCTCCTGAACCTTCGTACATTGATAGATGCAGATTGATATCTCTAAAAACTCTTGAGAATAGAAGACTTTACTTATCTCAATTATTTATCTTTAAATTAGTTAATAACATTGTGGATTGTATTAATTTATTGGGTAATTTAAACTTTAATGTTCCATCTCGTATGCTACGTCAACATAAAAGTTTTTATATAGCTATACACAGAAGTAAATATTCTATTAATGAGCCAGTGGAAAGAGCTTTGATAGAATTCAATCGAATTTCAAGTACAGATTTAGATTTTTCGATTCCATTACGTAATTTCCTAATGAAATTAGATTTAATATATTTTTAGATTTAAGTCATAGTCTGTAAGGATTTTTTATATCCATAGACCGAAATAAATAAATGAAATGAAATAAATGAAATAAAAAACTCCGGCCCTGGGCAATATAAGTCCAAATCGGACGAAAGATATATATGGAAGCTATATCTAAATCTGAACCGATTTTAACCAAATTTGGCACACATAACGACACCGTTAAACGTACCTCTCGTGCAAAATTTGAAGCAAGTCAGGGCAAACCTCTAGCTTTTGAGGCCATATAAATGCAAATCGGACGAAAGCTATATATGTGAGCTATATCTAAATCTGAACCGATTTCAATCAAATTTAGCAAGCTTTGGTAGAATGTCAATTCTACTCTCTGTGCAAAATTTCACGAAAATCGGTAATAAACTTTGGTCTCTGTTGCCATATGAGTCTAAATCGGACGAAAGATATATATGGGAGCTATATCTAAATCTGAACCGATTTGGATAATATTTTGCAAGTTTTTCGAGATTCATAAAATATTAGTATGTACGGAATTTGAAGAACATTGGTTGATAAACACGCCAATTATAACCAGATCGGAGATAAATATATATGACAGCTATATCTAAATCTGAACCGATTTTTTCTAAAATCAATAGCGATCGTCTTTGTTCCCCGAAACGACCCTGTGCCAAATTTGAGGACGATCAGACTTAAACTGCGACCTGTACTTTGCGCACAAAAATATATGAACAGACAGACAGACAGACAGACGGACAGACAGACGGACATGGCTAAATCGACCCAGAATTTAATTCTAAGACGATCGGTATACTAAACGATGGGTCTCAGACTTTTCCTTCTTGGCGTTACATACAAATGCACAAACTTATTATACCCTGTACCACAGTAGTGGTGAAGGGTATAAATAGCACATGCCGATTTTCTGATTTTTGCCCCAAAAATGACGATATTAGCTGAGTTCAACAATTTGGATTAGAAGTAGTTCGTTTACACATTTAGAGCCACCAAAAGAGAGAATACATTTGACAATAGTCAGATAGAGATATTGCAAGTTTTTGCTAGATATTTCATACATGTGGGAGCTATACCTCACTTTACATCTACAGTATTAGTATCACGGTTGCCACTCGTGCCAAAGATAATCCACCAAAATTTCAAGAAAATTTTATCAAAAATCGACCAAAATACAAAAATATCTTGAAGTTGTTGATCAAATTTTTGTGGTTAGTATATATAAAAATTAAATTAATAGAAAGAAAATTAATTATATGCTTTTTTATGGAATTTATAGAAAATTTTATTAAAATTTTATTACTACGGAAAAAGTTGTCAAAATTTTATTTCTATGGAAAATTTCGGCATAATTTTATTTATATAGAAAATTTTGTCAAAAATTTACTTCTATAGAAAATTTTGTTAAATCATTTTGAAAAATCGCAAAATTTTTTTTCTATAGCAAATTTTGTCAAAAATTTATTTTTATAGAAAATTTTGTCAAAATTTTATTTCTATAGAAAATTTTGTGAAAATTGTATTTCTATAAACATTTTGTCAAAATTGTATTTCTATAAAAAAATGTTGTCAACATTTTATTTCTATAGAACATTTTGTCGAAATTGTATTTCTATTAAAAATTTTGTCAACATTTTATTTCTATAGAGAATTTTGTCAAAATTTTATTTCTATAGAAAACTTTCTCAAGCCTTTATATCTGTAGAAAATTTGAAAATGAATTAGAAAATGTGTTTCGATAGAAAATTTTTGGCAATTTTTTCTATAGTAAATTCTTGCAAAAATGTATTTCTATGAACATTTTTGCAAAATTGTATTTCTAAGAAATTTTTTAAAAATTTTATTTTTAATAAAATGTTTGCAAACTGTCAAATTTTGGAAAATCGGGCAACACATGTGTGTGTAGATATTAAAGATCTTTATTTTTATTTTTAAATAAAAAAACTTACTAAAGTAAAACTATATATTAAAAAAAAATATTGCTTAAAATTTTTTTTTGTTAATTTTATTTTTATACAAGACTGAATTCATTATGATTGTTTTGTTGAAATGCATAGTTGTGTTAATTTTCTGTTCTTTATATGAAATAAATATGTTTGTTTTTAATCGAAAAATTAGTTTGGTTTTAATATTATTAACATTGCAGATTTTTTAACGACGATTTGTAAAATGGAAGTGACGATTATGACGATTTTTTCGGAAAAAAGTGACGATTATTCTTGAAATTTTATTGGCAGCCCTGATTACTCTAACACTCTGTGTGCATGCTTGTGTAGGTTGAGTTAGGTTAAATTGGCAGCCCGATTAAGTTTCAGGCTCGCTTAGACTATTCAGTGCATTGTGATACCACATTTAACTAAAAGTACCTATTACATATGGACACTTCTAGTTTTAACCACTGAACCTCCTCGATTATTTTCTTTTGATGAATCAACCAGATTGTTCCAAAAACATAACAGACTGCTTAAGTTAACGTTTTCCAGGTCCGCCAGTAATCTAAAACTATATGACCCTAAAATTCGCTTACGCCTTACACAAAATGCAGGACACTCCCACAAGTGGTGTTTAATTGTTTCTTTTTCCTCCGCATCATGACAGCTCATACAGTAGTCATTATACTTCGCACCAATAGCTTTTGATATCAGGAGTGATATCTAACGTCTTGAGAACACTAGCATATGTAGTGTGCGGTTCAAGATTAAATGGGGCCATATTTGCTTGATGTCGTTACAACCCTTGTAATTCTCCCATCGGACTATATTTTTATATACTTCACCACTACTGTGGTACAGGGTATAATAAGTTTGTGCATTTGTATGTAACGCCAAGAAATAATTGTCATAGACCCATCTTTTAGTATACCGATCGGCTTAGAATTAAATTCTGAGTCGATTTAGCGATGTCCGTCTGTCTGTCCGTCCGTCTGTATATGTTTTGTGCACAAAGTACAGGTCGCAGTTTAAGTCCAATCGTCCTCAAATTTGACATAACGTCTTTCTTCGGGTAGAAAACAATCGCTATTGATTTTGGAAAAATCGGTTCAGATTTAGATATAGCTGCCATATATAGTTATCACCGATTTGATCATAATTCACGTACTTATGAACCGACGTTCTTCAAATTTTGTACATCTGAATGTTTTGTCAGTCCCGTCAAAACTGCCAAATATCAGCTAAATCGGTTCAGATTTATATATAGCTCCCATATATATCTTTCGTCCGATTTGGACTTATATGGCCCCAAAAGCGAGAGTTTTGCCCTGATTTGCTTCAAATTGTGCACAACGAGTACGTTTAATAGTATCGTTAATTGTGCCAAATTTAGTTGAAATCGGTTCAGATTTAGATATTGCTCCCCTATATATCTTTCGTCCGATTTTGACTTATATGGCCTCAAAAGCCAGAGTTTTGCCCTGAGTTGCTTGAAATTTTGCACAAGGAGTACGTTTTATAGTATCGTTAATTGTGCAAAATTTAGTTGAAGTCGGTTCAGATTTAGATATAGCTCCCATATATATCATTCGCCCGATTTTGACTAATATGCCCACAGAGGCAAAAGTGCTACTCTGATTTACGTGAAATTTTGCAGAGGAAGTAGAATTGAACTTGAAACTTTGCACAGGCAGTAGAATTAAGGTTCTGCATTTGCGTGTTTATTTTGGTTGAAATCGGTTCAGATTTTGATATAGCTCCCATATATATCTTTAGCCCGATTTTCCGTCATATGACCACAGAGGCCAAAGTTGTCATCCGATTTACGTGAAATTTTGCACAGACAGTAGATTCAACATAGTAACTATGCATGTCTGACTGCAATCGGTTCAGATTTCGATATAGATTCCATATATATGTTTTTCCTATTTAGGCAAAACTGGCCGAAATACCTACATTTTCCTTATCAAATCGCCACTGCTAAGTCGAAAACTAATCAAAATGACTCACATTTTCCTTCTACTCAATTACACATCTCATCGAAGTTGCCTCAAAATTGGTTCATATTTAAATGTTTCCTATATCTTTTTACTAACATTGTGTTCCACCTCAGCGCATTAGCCGACTTAAATGTAAAATCTATAAGTATTGCAGAACTCTGTACAGATCTGCTCAGATATACAGAATATATGTGTATGGATTCATATAGCATCCAACACATTGGACGGATTTGATATTGTATTGAAAATGTGGACTTACAAAGTGGTGAAAGGTATAAAATAGTCGGCCCCGCCCGACTTTAGACTTTCCTCACTTGTTACTTATCGCATGTGAATGCGTTGAAAAATTTTGTTCTTTGGTTTTTTTTATTTTGTTGAATTCTATGGTCTACATTTGCTTTGTTCTTTGTATGTGGCATTTTGTTGCCCATCATATGTTTTATAAATGTTAAATTTGCTCTCTCTCCCTCTTTTTTTTTTTTTTGCACCCTTTATGATTTTAACTGTGGTTCTTCGTTCTTGTTTGGATTAAAAACAATGTACCAAACTATTAAATTTAAACAAGTGAGAAAGGCATAAAATTGGGAAGGATTGAATATATACTTCTAAATTCTTAATAGATTACCAACAATTTAGGAAATCTACACAAATAGCAATGGGGGAGCAAAGAATTATCTCTGGAGATCTATGCCATCCACCGCGGGAGCCACCGTGGTGCAATAGTTAGCATGCCCGCCTTGCATACACAAGATCGTTGGTTCGTTTCCTACTTCGACCGAACACCAAAAAGTTTTCCAGAGTGGGTTATTCCACCTTAGTAATGCTGGTGACATTTCTGTTTCAAAGCATCTCTAAGTAGCACTGCAATGTGGAACGCCGTTCGGACTCGGCTATAAAAAGGAGGTCCCTTGCCATTGAGCTTAACATGGAATCGGGCAGAACTCAGTAATATCACAATGGACTGAAAGACTATTCAGTGAGCCTGATACATCGGGCTGCCACCTAACCTAACATATTCGGAACATCTGTTCGTGTACCTAAAATACCTATATATTTGCAATTTCTTGCAATTTCCTGCAAGTAAGACAAAAATTGCGGTATATAAAAGTCCAAAAATTCAAATCAGGTGATCGGTTTATATTGGGGTTATACCAAACCATGGACCGCTATACAACATATTCGCCACACCTATTTTTGGTCATAAAATATCTTAAATTTCGAAATTTCGAAGCCCAAGATCCAAAATCGCAGGCTATATAAAAAACCTAGGCCGATATAGCCCATCTTAGTACTTGTCCTGTATGCAGACAAACAACGAATGTGTGTATATTTGCTTGTTTCGTATATAAAACAAACACACACACAAACAAAAAAAAAATTGCAAAAATGTTTGTCAAGGAGTGTTGGTGGGGAGATGTTATGCACCAAAAGTTGTTCATAATTGTATAGGCTACATTTCTTCCCTTGGTTGTTTGGTAAAATTTTCAATACCCAGCAAAAAAATTTGGAAGTTATTCCAAAGGCACAACTTTAAAATCACTTCCAGAAAACGTACTCGCAATGATGTTCTTTATTTTAACTACCAAGAAGTTCTTTTAATTCATTTTTTTATAACTTGGTTTTTTCATACTTTTAATGGGCAATTTTAACTTTTTTTGATTCAAATAGCTTAAAAACAGATTAAGAATTCATAAAATGGTACAAATCATTTAAATTTTGTCGAAAAAAATGCTAAATCCCATCTGAAAAAATTGTGAATTTTTAAAATTATTTGAGGTCAAACATTTCCAATAAGCTTAAAAATCCATTAAAAATTATAAAATATTATAAAAATTATTTATTCGACAAAATATCACAGAATTTTTTAATTTACATCCAAAACATTGAATTCGGAGCACACCTCTAAAAGTGATGCAAATTCAGTGCAACGACTGACTGGAGGACTTCCGTCCTATGACAAGCCCATGTTAAATTCATCGCTTCTGCACCACTTCTGGATCCAAAAAGAACATTTTCATTACTTTTTTGGCGAAGCTTTTTTTGCTGGGTAGTTCAAAACCTGCAGTCGAAATACAAAAAAATCGGTAGATAAAGTTATAATTTTTTCGACAGATTTAGAGTTTTGAGTATGAAGATGAAAATTTTCCATCTTAATATATTCAGCATTTTTGTTGCCGAGTCACAAGCTACAACTTTGCTGAAGACTGCAAAAAAAATACAGAGCAGTTTTCCAGCTATGACCATGCGAAAAATAGAAGAAAATTGCAAAAAAAATAGTAAAAATCCAATTTTGAGGAAATAATATAGAGGCTCGTAAAAAACGAACGGCAACCAATTACTTTTCTTTTCGCAGTGTTAATAGTCCCTACGGTGTTTTATATACAGTTAATTTCAGCAAGTATACATTTATTGCGAAAACTGCATAAAACGAAGGATTTCGTTTATACTTGTGTGGTGAAAATTAAGTCAATCTCTACTTTTGGATGTTCACTAAAAGTAATGACTTGGGGAGAACTTCCAAATTTTTTGCTAGTAATAGTGGTATTATAAGTTTGCCATTCCGTTTGTAACCAGAGATGATCTGAATGTCTTTTTTGTAGGTTTTCGACAGTCAAAAAGTTATAAACGTTAAAAATGTCATATACATGTATAAAACATAAAAAATGTATTATATGTTAGAACTCATTAACCCTTTCACTACCGAATTAAAAGTAGCCATTGCAAAATTATTTTTTCTTTAGAACTAGTGTATTCTATTGATATAGAGTACAAAACAACAAATTGTGGAAGTACAATTATGTAAACATGGATGTAGCAAAATGTCCTCCTAAGTGGACATTGGTAGTCAAAGGAGTCAATTCACCTAAATATACTTAAACACATTTTAATATGTGACCTTCAATTCTGTTAAAAAATTTTGTTTTTTTTTTTGCATGTATTTTCGTATGATATATATTTTGGAAAATAATAGTATGTAGATATTGTTTGGAAAATAAGTAACATTGTCAAAAACAATATTTTTGGAAATATTTTTCAAAACCTGACTTCTAAAATGTATCCATGTTTCCCAAATTCTCATTTATAATAAACATTTTATGTTTTGTGCTATGTTATTCAGCATTGAGTCCCATCCCTTTAAGCGTGACTATAATACACGATCTGATATGTAACCATCGATAGAATTGCTTGTTTCCTGAATAATCGAAAGCTTAGTTTTGATAACTTTTTTATCCGAGTTCTGGTTTACGAATTCAAAAACGCAAATTGGGTATTAAATCCTTTATTAAAACTCCTTAAGGTTTGAATTTTGTATTTAGGATACACATAGGATGAATATCTTTTTATTTTACGACCCGGTTAGCTAGAAAATTTAGTCTTTTCAGTGTTTGAATTATTTTTACTAAAATTGTGTCGAGTTCCTTAAAATCTCAAAGTCGTGAAAATATTTTTCCAGCTGCTATGGGATTTACAGAGCCCCATGCAATCTCTTATTTTATAATAATTTCGAATTTTGTACATTTTTAGTATAATACTATTCAAACGGTTTTATAAATTTTGCAACCTTTAGCTACCGATGTCCACTATAGAGGATATGACTTAATCGACTTACCCTGTATATACCGTACACCCAATTTTCAATTTTTTATGTCCTTTTAGTTAAATAACAGTTCCTCTCATACAGAAAAAATCAACAATTGCATACTGTAAATAGGTCACCTTAATTGCTCAAGGCCAATGAATCAGAAATGACAAAAAATGCGGATTTCACTTTTTCCATAGAAAAAACTTGCATAAAATTTACGAAACACACGTTCGACTATATAAAACTGTTAATATTAGAAGGACCCCCTTAAGATACTCCAATAAAATTTTTAAATAAAGCATATAAGGATAATCTATAATCAACGCTCAAAGTCATGTCCTCCCAGGTGGACATCGGTAGTGAAAGGGTTAATAAATTCGGGTCTGTACAAAAATAGGTATGGCGAATATCTTGTGTAGCGGTCCATGGTTTAGTATAACCCCAATATATACAGATATATTTTCGCATTACTTGAAAGAAATTGCAAATATATAGTTATTTTAGGTACACGAACAGATGTTCCGAATATGTTAGGTTAGGTGACAGCCCGATGTATCAGGCTCTTTTAGACTATCCAGTCCATTGTGATACCACAGAGGTGAACTTCTTTCTTATCACTGAGTGCTGCCCGATTCCATGTTAAGCTCAATGACAAGATACCTCCTTTTTATAGCCGAGTCCGAACGGCATTCCACATTGCAGTGAAACCACTTAGAGAAGCTTTGAAACCCTCAGAATTCACCAGCATTACTGAGGTGGTATAATCCACCACTCAAAAACTTTTTGGAATCGAACCCACGACTTTGTGTATGAAAGGCGGGCCTGCTAACCATTGCACCACAGTGGCTCCCTGTTCCGAATATGGTGTATATCGGACCATGTTTTGGAAATCTGGAGGTATTTTAGGACAACATATGGTGTGTATCGTCACAGGTTTTGGTTTAACTCCCATATAGACCAATCTTCTGGTTTCAGTTCTTTGGGTTTCTAGTAACCGTAACATTTATCCGATTTGCCTAGAATTGGAAATGTGGAAATAGATGGGCCGAATGTGGTGTGTACCGGTCCACAGTTGCATGTCAATTTCGGTTGAAATCGGTTCAACCTTAGATAAAGTTCCCATGTATATTTTTCGTTCGATTTTCACTCATATGACCACGGAGGTCAAATTTGTAGCCTGATTTTAGTGAAATTTTGCACTAGGAGTAGAATTAATATTGAAGCTATGCATGCCAAATGGTTCAAATTTAGGTATAGCTCCCAAATATATGTTTTCCTGATTTCGAAAAAATGACCACAATGCCAACATTTTCCTCGTAAAGTCGCCACTGCTAAGTCGAAAACTTGTACAAATTACTTCGATTTTCCTATACATCTAATAAATATCTATCGATAGATCGAGGATCGGTCCCTGAGTCGATATAGCCATGTCCGTCTGTCCGTCTGTCTGTCTGTAATCAAAGACCAGGTCGCAGTTTTAGTCCAATCGACTTCAAATTTGGCACAAGTTTCTGTTTTGGGTCAGAATAGAATCCTATTGATTTCGGAAGATATCCGTTCAGATTAGGTATAGCTCCAAATACATATATCTTTCGTCCGATATGGACTTATATGGTCCCAAAAGCCAGAGTTTTACCATGATTTGCTTGCAATTTTGCAGAACAAGTACAATTACTAATATAGTTAAGTGTGCTAAATTTCAATGAAATCGGTTCAGATTTAGATATAGCTCCATATATATCTTTCGCCCTATTTACACTAATATGACCACAGAGGCCCAAGTTGTAATCTGCTTCACGTGAAAATTTGCATAGGAAGTAGAATTAACATAGTTACAAATTTAGTTGAAATCGGTTCAGATTTAGATATAGCTTCCATATATATGTTTTTGGATCTTCAAAGTAGTGCAGGGTATAGTATACTCGTAGTCGGCCCAACCGACTTAAGACTTATTTTAATTGTTCGTTTTTTCATTTATGAAAAATTTGCTAATTTGCCTTGTTCGAAAATATCCTTCCAAGCTTTTGTTGCTCCCAATGGACTTAATTGTGAGTCTAAGATAGCCTAAATTATCAGGCTGTCATTATACTAAACCTAAACTAAACCACGATCATGTTGCCTCGATTACCAATATTTGTTGTGAAGAAGCTTGATTTTAAACCTTTCACATTGACTTGTGGTTAAAGCTAAAAGGTGGGTTAATATTATAATTTAACCAACTGATTCTAAACTTACAACATTTCCCCAACCTTCTATTTTTTTTTGTTGTTTTCTCATAAACTAACACATTCGTTCTTATTTTGTGTCTTAATAAATTTTAATTTTATTAGTTTTTCTTAGTTATATTTCTGTAATATTTCATTTATTTCATATTTTCCTTTAAAATGGAATGATGAAGAAAATTCTAAATGAAATTAAAAGCAGTGGACCTACAATAACGAACTTCTACGCAAAAATACAACAGAAACTTTTTGTAAATGTTTTTCTTATCTTTCGTAACCAAAAGAAAAAACAAAAATTCCAAACACCCAAACACACCTGACATAGAGTATGTGTGTATTAATAAACGCTTAATTTTGTATGAATGCAAGTAAGTAGCTATAGCATAGTTTCTTTCATGACAAACAACTTTATCTCACAAATATTTATAGTTTCATCTATAGAGTAGGTGTTTGTACTTCTACTACTCCACCTCTCCCTAAATACTGACACACACACACACATTTTCTCTCTTTTGCACTCGTTAACATTACCATCTATCTTTTAGTATTGTAATGCATTGGGTCTTCTGGTATTTTTATAGGTATGTGCACTCATTTGTCTTCAATTAGTAGTTGTTTACTCTTTTTGACTTGATCTCTACAAGAGTCCATATAAAAATACCCATAATAATGGTAGCTAGGGTATCTGCACACACACATTTGTGTGCGTATGTAGCAACTGTTATTAATATATAATATATTGAACATATAATAAGAGCTATAGAAAATTAGATTTGGCAAAAATTGAGTCAGATCGGTTGATAAACAAGGGACTTATGGGCAAATTTGGGAAAATCGGGCGATACATATATATGGGAGCTATACCTAAATCTGGACCAATTTCAATGAAACTTGGCACACTTAAAGGGTGGTCAATTGGATTACTTTGTGGAAAATTTGATGCCAATCGGTTAGTAAATGAGCGCAATCTGACGCCATCGAAATTGCGACCGGAATCCTGCGAACAACAAATACATGGATGAACGGACGGACGGACACCAAGCGCTAGATGGACTCAGGAGGTGATTCTGAGTCGATCGGTATATATTTTATCTAAAATCAATATTTCTGTTAGGCAGATTTTTTGGCAGATCAAAGTTATTATACCCTGACCACTACGTGGTTTAGGGTATAATAATATTGGTAGGATGTCTTCATTAGGTCCATACACTGACTGATATAAACTGTATAAACATGTACCTTTCTGACTCAAAAATTTAGAATAATCCAGTGATAACAGCAACTTATATACAAGCTTCAGTTCATTTCAAATTCCACCAACAGAATTAATAGAAAATCTGTTAAAAAATTGGTTCATTCAGTCCATAATTATATAGCATTTTCACTTCAAATGAAACCTTTTTCAAATCGAATAAATCCTTTTTCAAATCAAATGAAACCTTTTTTAAATCAAATGAAACTTTTTTCAAATCAAATGAAAACTTAGATATAGCTTCCATATATATCGTTCGCCCGATTTACACTCATATGACCACAGTGGCCAATCTTTTACTACGATTTAATTGAAATTTTGCACATTGAGTAGAATTAGCATTGTAGCTATGCGTGCCAAATTTGGTTGAAATCGGTTCAGATTTAGATATAGCTCCCGATTTACACTCATATGACCACACAGGCCAATTTTTTGCTCCGACTTAGTTGAAATGTTGCACAGGGAGTAGAATTAGCATTGTAGCTATGCGTGCGAAATTTGGTTGAAATCGGTTCAGATTTAGATATAGCTCACATATATATGTTTTTCTGATTTCGACAAAAATGGTCAAAATACCAGTCGAAAGGTTGTAAAAATGACTCTAATTTTCCTAAAATTCTAATACATATATATCGAGCGATAAATCATAAATAAACTTTTGCAAAGTTTCCTTAAAGTTGCTTCATATTTAAAAGTTTCCCATATTTATACCCTGCGCCACACTGTGGAACAGGGTATTATAAGTTAGTGCATATGTTTGTAACACCCAGAAGGAGACGAGATAGACACATGGTGTCTTTGGCAATAATGCTCAGGGTGGGTCCCTGAGTCGATATAACCATGTCCGTCTGTGCGTCTGTCCGTCCGTCCGTCCGTCCGTCCGTCCGTTGGTCTGTGAACACATTTTTGTGATCAAAGTCTAGGTCGCAATTTAAGTCCAATCGCCTTCAAATTTGGCACATGTTCCTAATTTGGGTCAGAATAGAACCCTATTGATTTTGGAAGAAATCGGTTCAGATTTAGATATAGCTCCCATATATATATATATATATATCTTTCGCCCGATATGCACTAATATGGACCCAGCAGCCAGAGTTTTATACCGATTTGCTTGAAATTTTGTACAAACATAACACTTAGTCGTACAGTAAAGTGTGCAAAATTTTATTGAAATCGGTTAAGATTTAGATATAGCTCTCATATATATCTTTCTCCCGATATGGACTTATATGGCCCCAGAAGCCAGAGTTTTACCCCAATTTGGTTGAAATTTTGCACTAGGAGTACAATTAGTAGTGTAGTCAAGTGTGCCAAATTTTATTGAAATCGGTTCCGATTTAGATATAGCTCCCTTATATATCGTTCGCCCGATGTACACTCATATGACCACAGAGGCCAATTGTTTGCTCCGATTTAGTTGAAATTTTGCACAGGGAGTAGAAATAGCATTGTATCTATGCGTGCCCAATTTGGTTGAAATCGGTTTTTTTACAAACATTGTGTTCCACCCTAGTGCATTAGCCGACTTAAATTTTGAGTCTATAGATTTTGTAGAAGTCTATCAAATTCTGTCCAGATGGAGTGATATTTAAATGTATGTATTTGGGACAAACATTTATATATAGCCCCCAACACATTTGACGGATGTGATATGGTATCGAAAATATAGATCTACAAAGTGGTGCAGGGTATAATATAGTCGGCCCCGCCCGACTTTAGACTTTCCTTACTGTTTTTTTACTAACATTGTGTTCCACCCTAGTGCATTAGCCGACTTAAATTTTGAGTCAATAGATTTTGTAGAAGTCTATCAAATTCTGTCCACATCGAGTGATATTCAAATGTATGTATTTGGGACAAACATTTATATATAGCCCCTAAGAAATTTGACGGATGTGATATGGTATCGAAAATTTAGAGCTACAAAGTGGTGCAGGGTATAATATAGTCGGCCCCGCCCGGCTTTAGACTTTCCTTACTTGTTTTTTTTTTTTGTTTGGTAACGGTCCTTATCAATATATTCCATAATTTGAGAAAATTATGAATTAATGTCATTATTACAATGTGTAGGAGAAGTAAAGTTTGGCATTTTTACTTTTAGTCACGAAAATTTTCGTGACCCACGCTGACTCACGACGGCGTGAGTGTGCGTAAGCGTGATTAACCAACCAAATGTCGTGCGTGAGCGTGAGTTACGAAAATAATATCTTGTGTAACGAATTTGAGTGAGTGACGAATTTCGGAAAAACACGCTCACGAAATAATCCCGCCTACGAACATAAAATGCTTACGAGTTCAATTCATTTATAATTTTAGTGACATCCTAAGTCTTAAAATTTTTATAACGCTTTCGATTTTTATCATACTCATATTTTCAGTCAGGTTGTATAGGTAAATTACTCATAAAATTAGAGAGAGAAACCTCGTGACTCACGACATTTTTCGTGGGTCACGATATTTTTCGTAGATCACGATATTTTTCGTGAGTGACGATATTAAAAAGATTTTCCTGCGTGCGTGAGTACAAATTTTCTTTTCGTGAGCGTGCGTGAGCGTGTGTTCTACTAAAAAAATATAGTGCGTGAGTGTGCGTGAATAAGAGTTCTCCGTCATGAGTGTGCGTGAGCGTGAGTAAAATATTACTCACGTGCACACCTCTAGTCTGTATGGGGGCTATACGAAAACATGGACCGATGCGCATCACCTCCGGCACCCTTATTTGTAGTCCTAAAATACTACTAGATTTCTAATTTCAGGAAAATCGGATAAAAACTATGTTTTTTGAAGCCCAAAGAGTCAAATCTGTCTATATGGTGGCTATTCTGAAACATGGACTTATTCACACCATATTTGGCACAACAACTTGTGATCCCAAAACTTCCAGGAAAATCAGATGAAAATAGGGAATACTAGGAGCCCAAGATGTTAAATCGGGGTGTCGGTTTATATGGGGGCTATATCAAAGCCTGAACCGATATAAACAATCTTCACAATTTTAGGATGAAAGCGGTATTATTGAAAGCTCTTGCGTGATTACAACAGACAGACGGACATATTTATATCGTCTTAGAATTTCTTTTTGATTAAGAATATATATATTTTATATAGTCGAAAATCGATATTTTGATGTGTTACAAACGAAGTGGCAAACTTTCTATACAACCATCACCATTCTATGGTGGTGTTACTGATACCCCTTACTTTCAGTTCCGATAGATCATACAGCTATTCTTTGAGTTCCAGGGGAGACGAAAAAAGCCTCCCATGGTCTTAACCAACACACTTGTTAAATAGATATTTTAACGGTGACTTTCTCAATTGACCAACATTTAGAGATTTCTTCAAAGCACTGTATATTAACACCAGCTTATTTTACGAGTATTCCACTTTTTGCAGTCACTCTCAATTCTTTAGAACATTCGTGCCATCCATGGCTGAAATGTTGCAGTATGTGATTTGTTGTACAGTTCTGGCTGGCGACTTAATATCTTAATCGAAGGATTTAACACCAACACGTAACAATGGCCACCATTGAAAGTCCATGGAAGTCCATAGATGCACTTGTATGTGCACCTACAAAGTGCTTTTAAATTGCAATTTTTCTTATTAAATATTTGTAAAGTTATTTCCATGAATATGCACATATGAATTTGACATTGAAAGTATATCAATTTGATATGGGCATATTCAATTTATTTGTAACAATCTTTTTTGTTCTTTGCGAGAATTATGCATTTTTCCATTATGTTTTTCTGAAGTGCAGGTTGACTTTTGCCAATTTATTGTGCTTAATTCAAACTAAAGAGAAAATAAATGCCTTTGAAAACATGGCTTTTTTTATCGTTTATTATTCTCAATTTGTTTTGCAGGTAAATTTAGTTTAGAAAGAATCTTTAAATTGAGAAAAATATTACAAATATTTAGCCACGTATGCAAAGGTTTGCTCATGGTAGGAGAAACAACGTCAGATATAAAAGTTATAATAGTAAAACTTTTTTCGAAACTATTTGAAATTGATATTTAAACAAGTATATAAAGCAGTAATTTCGGCCGGGCCGAATCTTAAATACCCACCACCATGAATCAAATATAATAGTTTACTTTGAAAAATTTTCGTTGTAGCGGGTTTCTTGATAATATATAGAATTTTAGGGGGTTTGATAACAAATTTTCTCCCAAGCAAATCAGTTCAACCAGATTGTACCTATGAAGACTAGACCACATTCTGGATTTATGAGAACCAATTTTAATTGTGCTTTAGAGAAATCATAAACATATGGTGTACATGATGAAATAACGCCTTGATTTGAAATCTTAAATCTGTAGATTTTTTTCGCCATTATTTAAGTGAATCTGGAAAATCTGGAATTTTACTTTCAGTTTCAAGCAATTTTCATGATCATTGTATAAAATTTCATTCGGAGGAAAATATTTTTTTCTTTGGGTGCACCCTCAAGAAGAGAAATCAGTATATATCGATGCCTTAACAAACGGACCGGTAACAAGTATATACAGCAGTAAGTTCGGCCGGGCCGAATCTTAAATACCCACCACCATGAACCAAATATTAGGGTTTCCTTTGAAATTTCAGGAGGGCTTGAGGACTTGAGGACACTTCCCGAAGATAATTTAAAGATTTCATCCATGAGGACTATATCAGATTCTGGATTTATAAGAACCATTTTTGTTTGAGTTTTAGAGGAATCATTAACATCTCTTGTAAGTGTGCAAGAAAATTATAAAATAACGTCTTGATTTGAAATCTTAAATCTGTAGAAGTAAAATCTGGAAATTTTACATTGAGTTTCAAGCAATTTTCATCATCAGTGCGCCTTCTACACCCTCAAGAAGTGAAGTCGGTCTATATGGAGGCATTACCAAATGGATCTATAAAAACCTAATCCGATACACGTTTTTGTGAGCCTAAAATACCAGAATATTTACAATTTCAGGCAAATCAGATAAAAACTACGGTTTCTAGAAACCCAAGGAGTTAAATCGAGAGATCGTTCTTATGGGGTCTATACTAAAATATGGACCGATACTCACCGTTTTCGGCACACCTCTTTATGACCCGAAAATACCTCTAGATTTCCAATTTCAGGCAAATAGGATAAAAACTTCGGATTCTAGAAGCCCAAGAAGTAAAATCGGGAAATCGGTCTATATGGGGGCTATACCAAAATATGGACCGATCCTCACCATTTTCGGCACACTTCTTTATGGTCCTAAAATACCTCTAGATTTCCAATTTCAGACAAATTGGATAAAAAATAAGGTTTCTAGAAGCCCAAGACCCCAAATCGGGAGGTCGTTTTATATGGAGAACATACCAAAACAGGGACCGATACTCACAATTTTTGGCACACGTATTTGTGGTCCTACAATACCTCTAGATTTCCAATTTCCGGTAAATTGAATAAAAACTGCGATTTCTATAAGCCAAAGAAGTAAAATCGGGAGGTGGGTCTTTATGGGGGCTATACCAAAATATGGACCGATACTCACAATTTTTGGCACACGTATTTGTGGTCCTACAATACCTCTAGATTTCCATTTTCAGGTAAATTGAATAAAAACTGCGGTTTCTATAAGCCCAAGAAGTAAAATCGGGAGATCGGTTTATATGGGGGCTATACCAAAATATGGACCGATACTCACAATTTTTTGCACACGTATTTGTGGTCATACAATACCTCTAGATTTCCAATTTCAGGTAAATTGAATAAAAACTGCGGTTTCTATAAGCCCAAGAAGTAAAATCGGGAGATCGGTCTATATGGGGGCTATGCCAAAACGTGGACCGATACTCACCATTTTTGGCACACCTCTTTACGGTCACAAAATACCTCCAGATTTCAAATTTCAGGCAAATTGGATAAAAACTACGGTTTCTATAAGCCCAAGACCCCAAATCGGGAGGTCGGTTTATATGGGGACTATATCAAAACCTGGACCGATACAGCCCATCTTCGAACTTGACCTGCCTGCAGACAAAAGACGAGTTTGTGCAAAATTTCAGCACGATTGCTTCATTATTGAAGACTGTAGCGTGATTACAACAGACAGACAGACAGACAGACAGACGGACAGACGGACATCGTTATATCGTCTTAGAATTTCTCCCTGATCAAGAATATATATACTTTATATAGTCGGAAATCGATATTTCGATGCGTTACAAACGGAATGACAAACTTATTATACCCCCGTCACCATTCTATGGTGGTGGGTATAAAAATAAATGCGATACAGAGTTTTGAGAGTCTAAAGTTGAAGTATATTTACATTTTTATGCAAATCGGATAAAAACTACGGTTTCTAGAAGCCCTAGGAGTTAAATCTGGAGATCGGTCTATGTGGAGGCTATACTAAAACATGGGTCGACACAAACCATATTCGTCTGACCTATTTGTGGTCAGCCGGATTCCAGAAGCCCTAGAAATAAATTCGGAAGTTGGGTCTAAAAGGGGGCTATACCAAAACATGGATCAATACTCACCACTTCTTAATGTTCCTCAAATACCTCTAGAATTCCACTTTCAGACGAATTGGGTGAAAACTACGAATTCTAGAAGCCCAAGAAGTAAAATCTGGAGATCAGTCTATATAGGGCTATACCAAAACATGGACCGATACGGACCATTTTCGACACACCTATTTATGGTCCTAAAATACCTCTAGATTGCTAATTTCCGGCAAATTTGATAAAAACTACGAATTCTAGAAGCCCCAGAAATAAAGTCGGGAGATAGGTCTATATGGGGTCTATATTAAAACATGGGGGCTATACCAAAACATGGACCGATACGGACCATTTTCGACACACCTCTTTATGGTCCCAAAATACCTCTAGATTTCCAATTTCAGGCAAATCGGATAGTAAATACAGTTTCTAGAAGCCGAGGAAGCAAAATCGGGAGATCGGTCTATATGGGGGTTATACTAAAACACGGACCGATGGGCGCCATTTTATTGTCCTCTAGTGCTTTTAGATTTTAAATTTCAGGCAAATTGGATAAAAACTACGGTTTTTATAAGCCCAAGACCCCAAATCGGGAAATCGGTTTATATGGGGACTATATCAAAACTTGGACCGATAGAAATATCGGAAATCGATATTTCGATGTGTTACACACGGAATGACTATAAGTCATAAGAATAAGTTTTATTATACCCCCATCACCATTCTATGGTGGTGGTGGGCCATTGGCGGAGTTAAGAAATTTCTCTTGGAGGGTAGCTAAACCTTCCCCCATCGCATTGATATTTTCGAACCACAAATTTTAAATGACAACAGTTGAAGTGATTATTAGTTGTGTTCATTTACCAACTACTAGTTACTACTTTTACTAGTTTTTACTAGAAAACGTTTCTCAAACCCAAAAAGTAAAAGCATTAAATAGTTTTAAGAGAACAAGGCCATCTCCCTTTAACAATTTTTCTACTAGAAATTATTCGACAAAAATGAAAATAAACTCTATAAATTTTACAACTCAGAGTGGTTCCATATCGCTTTTTTCTTGAAATAATCCTGCAACTTTTGAACGGATAAAGATATCAGCATAGCTTTTGCTTTGTATTAAAATACATAATTTTCCTCTAAATTTGAAGGTTTGTGGTTCCTAGTAGGTCCATGGACAGGTGTATATGCGTTGAAAGTTTGATAACCTCGGATGTATAAAATTTTAATTCCGCAATTATGATCCACTGGATAGAACTGTAAGCGCCTATAAAAATGATCGCTATGTATGGGCCTTAATATTTATGGTATGTATTAGACAAAGATATGGGCCTTAATATTTATGGTATGTATTAGACAAAAAAGTCTATAAATTCTTACGAACTGATATGGACTTTTGCGTGGTACTTAGAAAGCCAGAATTGATATATGGGGGCTATATGCAATTATGATCCGATATGGACCAATTTTTGTGTGATTGGGGATCGATTTATCTGAGGGCTATATATAACTATAGACCGATATGGACCTAGTTAGGCATGGTTGTTAACGGCCATATACTAGCACAATGCACTACGGCTGAAACCGCGATTTTAGCAGCAAAAAGTCAAATTTTCAACTTTAGATTTTTTATATGGGGTTTATTAACGAACATATTGATAGTAAAAATCGGAATAAATTGTTACTGTTGGCAACCCTGTTTATGCACAAATAGCCGTTAATATTGAGAAAACTTTTAATAGGTGGTAACAAGAGTAAAGCAGCGCAATTTTCTTAAAATTAAAAACTGTTTTTTAGATAAATATTTTTATAAAAAATATAAATATTTAAATATTAGTTCTAATACTCAAGGAGAGTAGTTTAACTATATACTATATTAATTAACAAATTCATTGATACAATTAATTATTTAATCAAAATTAGAAGACCAAGTCAGTTAAAACAAATGATGGAAAAATTTTCATTAAAAATTAATTTGAAACCATAATTATTTTTATTCAAACTAAATCAGGTAAAAAATAATTGAAAATAGTTACGTGTTTAATTAAAAAATCAGTTGAGTTTTGTGATCAATGTCAGTTAAATTTTTTATTGTAACAACTAAAAAATTTTTTGAAATTTGTTAACGAAATCAATTAATTTTTTAATCAAATAAAAAATAGTTTCGTGATTGACGACATTTCAATTAAAAGATTTATTGTATTGGATCGTGATTGAATCAAAACAAAATTTTTTATAAGGGCTATATCAAACCATGAACGGTTATATGCCAAATTTGGCAAACCTAAACTACCTCCAGATTTCAAATTTCAAGCAAATCATATTAAAACTGCGGCTTCAATGCAATTAAAACTTGAAATTGATGTTTAAATAATTGATGTTTAAATAATTGAAATAATTTATTTAAATAATTTAATTGGTTCAACAGGATCTCTTAACTGAAACAAAAATCAAATAATTTTTTAATTGGCTTTGGTGATTGATACTATCATTTCTGTAATTGAAGAAATTTCCTTTAAAAATTTATTGAATCAATTAATTTTGTGATTTTGTTCTCAATTAGTCAAATCGAGAGATCGGTCCATGTGGGGTCTATGCTAAAACATAGACCGATATTAAAAAAAATTGGATAAACGTAGCGGCATCTATATGACCAAATTGTCAAATCGGGAGGTCGGTTTATATGGAGTCGGTTTATATAGACCGATTTAGTTCCTCTTTGTATTTGACTTGCCTGTTGCTTATTCAAAATTTCATCACGATAGTTTCACTATTACGGGCTATAGCGTGATTACAACAAGCAGATAGACAGACAGACGGTCTTCGTCGAATTTCTCCCCGACCAAGAAAATATATACTTTATTTAGTCGGAAATCGATATTTCGATTAGACACCAACAGAATGGCAAACTTAATATCATTTTTACCCCAACATCATCCTATGATGATGCATATAAAAAGACATATATTCAAGGGCAATTATTTATTTTTGTCAACCCGTATTTTAGGTGGATTGTTGTATCAGCTAAACGTGAAAAATGTAATGCTTGCAAAGAAAAAATGTTACAAATAAATTGAATTTGCATATGCCAAATTGATATACATTCAATGTCATGGAAATTATTGTTCATAAATTTAATAAAACAAAAAATTGCAATGTAAAAGCACTTTGTAGATTGAAGTACACATACAATTGCAACAATTCTTCTATGGACTTTCAATGATCCCATTTTACGTGTTGGTGTTACATCCTTCGGCTATTAAGACGTCAATCAGGACTGTGCAGAAAGTCTCATACTCGTACTTCAACATCATGCACTCAGCATGTATGTTTTTCACAAATGTATGTGTACCGATTACTTAATTAGTGATAATTCTTATGAAAAATGGAAAATGATTAATATAAGTGTTTCTCGGTATGCAGTGTATACCTGAAATATTCTGAAGAATATTTTCTACATGAAATTTTGTTCATAAAACGAAAAGGGAATTATTTAAAATCTTAAAACTGAGTAAAATATTTATACTAATTTTTATACTAATTTTAATAGAAAAACAAAATTGTCTGATTTTGAATTATACTAATTGGGCATTGCAATCAGAAACAAAGTAGACATTCGACTTATAGACTTTTATCAAAATTTTGAAAAGTTGGTTCTAGTTAACTGTATGTTGGAGGTATAAAGATCTAACGGTGTCAATCTGCCTGTCTGGTGTAATCACGATACAAAATTCACTAATAGAAGCATCATTTTGGAAATTGGTCCAAGGTCCAGGTCCATCTATAGCGATTCCCCCATTTACTTCCGATTTATCTGAAATTGAAATGAAATGTTATTGTTCTCGAAAATTATATATATATATATATATATATATATATATATATATATATATATATATATATATATATATATATATATATATATATATATATATATATATATATATATATATATATATATATATATATATATATATGTCAAGGCTGTTATGTTTGGTGAGAAAACAATATTAATGCCACAAACATGTTACATGGTCACCATCCAAAAACAATACTTATTATACCCTCCAAAAGTTTGTCATTCCGTTTGTAACACACCATAGTATAGATTCCCAACTACAGAAAGTTTACATATATACATGGTCAGGAAGAAATTCTAAGACGAAATAACAATATCGGTCTGTCTGTCTGTTATAATCAAGCTACAGCCTTCGCATTATCCTCCTGAAATTTGGTACATATTTGTTATACCCTGCGCCACACTGTGGAGCAGGGTATTATAAGTTAGTGCATATGTTTGCAACACCGAGAAGGAGACGAGATAGACACATGGTGTCTTTGACAAAAATGCTCAAATGCAAATATACAGAAGCCAGATTTTTAGCCGAATTTGGTTGAAATTTTGCACTAGGAGTACAATTAGTAGTATAGTCAAGTGTGCAAAATTAGATTGAAATCGGTTCAGATTTAGATATAGCTCCCATATATAGCTTTCGCCCGATTTACACTCATATGACCACCGAAGCCAATTTTTTGCTCCGATTTAGTTGAAATTTTGCACAGGGAGTAGAATTACCATTGTAGCTATGCGTGCCAAATTTGGTTGAAATCGGTTCAGATTTAGATATAGCTCCCATATATATGTTTTTCTGATTTCGACAAAAATGGTCAAAATATCAACATTTTCCTTGTAAAATCGCCACTGCTTAGTCGAAAAGTTGTAAAAATGATTCTAATTTTCCTAAACTTCTAATACATATATATCGAGCGATAAATCATAAATAAACTTTTGCGAAGTTTCCTTAAAATTGCTTCAGATTTAAATGTCTCCCATATTTATATGCTGCGCCACACTGTGGAACAGGGTATTATAAGTTAGTGCATATGTTTGTAACCCCCAGAAGGAGACGAGATAGACACATGGTGTCTTTGGCAATAATGCTCAGGGTGGGTCCCTGAGTCGATATAACCATGTCCGTCTGTCCGTCAGTCTGTCCGTCCATCCGTCCGTCCGTCTGTCTGTGGACACATTTTTGTGATCAAAGCCTAGGTCGCAATTTAAGTCCAATCGCCTTAAAATTTGGCACATGTTCCTAATTTGGGTCAGAATAGAACCCTATTGATTTTGGAGAAAATCGGTTCAGATTTAGATATAGCTCCCATATATATCTTTCGCCCGATATGCACTAATATGGACCTAGCAGCCAGAGTTTTATACCGATTTGCTTGAAATGTTGTACAAACATAACACTTAGTCGTATAGTCAAGTGTGCAAAATGTGATTGAAATCGGTTCAGATTTAGATGTAGCTCCCATATATATCTTTCGCCCGATATGGACTTATATGGCTCCAGAAGCCAGATTTTTGGCCGAATTTGGTTGAAATTTTACACTAGGAGTACAATTAGTAGTATAGTCAAGTTTGCAAAATTTGATTGAAATCGGTTCAGATTTAGATATAGCTCCCATATATATCTTTCGCCCGATATGGACTAATATGGTCCTAAAAACCAGGTTTTGGTTCAATTTGGTTGAAATTTTGCACAGGAAGTAGATTCAGCATTGTAGCTATGCGTGCCAAATTTGGTTGAAATAGATTCATATTTAGATATAGCTCCCATATATATCTTTCGCCCGATATGGACTGATATGATCCTAGATGACAGAGTTTTGGCCCAATTTGTTTGAAATTTTGCACTAGGAGTACAATTAGTAGTCCAGTTAAGTGTGCAAAATTTAATTGAAATCGGTTCAGATTTAGATATAGCTCCCATATATATCTTTCGCCCGATATGGACTAATATGGTTCTAATAGCCAGAGTTTTGGCCCAATTTGGTTGAAACTTTGCACAGGGAGTAGATTTAGGATTGTAGATGTGCGTACTTAATTTGATTGAAATCGGTTCAGATTTAGATATAGCTCCCATATATATCTTTCGCCCGATTTACACTCATATGACCACAGAGGCCAATTTTTGCTCCGATTTAGTTGAAATTTTGCACAGGGAGTAGAATTAGCATTGCAGCTATGCGTGCCAAATTTGGTTGAAATCGGTTCAGATTTAGATATATCTCCCATATATAGTTTTCGCCCGATTTACACTCATATGACCACAGAGGCCAATTTTTAACTCCCATTTAGTTGAAATTTTGCACAGGGGGTAGAATTAGCACTGTAGCTATTCAGATTCAGATATAGCTCCCATATATATGTTTTTCTGATTTCGGCACAAATGGTCAAAATACCATCTTTTTCCTTGTAAAATCGCCACTGTTTAGTCGAAAAGTTGTAAAAATGACTCTAATTTTCCCAAACTTCTAATACATATATATCGAGCGATAAATCATAAATAAACTTTTGCGAAGTTTCCTTAAAATTGCTTCAGATTTAAATGTTTCCCATATTTTTTACTAACATTGTGTTCCACCCTAGTGCATTAGCCGACTTAAATTTCGAGTCTATAGATTTTATAGAAGTCTATCAAATTCTGTCCAGATCGAGTGATATTTAAATGTATGTATTTAGGACAAATGTAGTGCGCATCAGAGAACGGCTGCGATCTACCGCAACCGACCAGTGTATTTAGTAAACACCAACATTTGCAATCTTAAAACACCAATTGGTAAAAAAAAAATTAACCACGAATATCCAATGCAACCGACGACTGTCGGTGTTTGTTAGTATGAGTGTTGGTCTTTCGAAAACACCGTAGTAAAGCAATTACACAAATTGGTTACCCATATCTCAGCAGTTTTGTGTTCTCTTATTTGGTACTCTCTCAATTCTCTTGAGCTTATGCCAATTGCTAGTAATTGTTGTTGTTGAGTGCAATCACACTTAAGTGCCAACTTCGTTTTTTGTTTACCGAGCGTTGTTACGATGTCGATTGGTTTAAGATTGCAAGACACTGCATACGAACATTGTTATATACTATTGGTGTTTATACCATTGATGCCCATTCAGTGCCGTTAGCGGCATTTTCAACTCACACGTATTCTTACGCTCTTTTATTTTGATCGTCAATCAACCAATAGGAAAGCAGAAATATGAGTGGGAGAGACAAGCTGCACTACACTTAAAAAATATTTCGTCTGGTCGAGATGTGGTGATTTGTTTAAACATTGATCATTTTCATATAAATTTTGTATATATTAAATGGGCAAATGAAAAATATTTTCTACCAAAATGTTTTGGGTTGACGTATATAATTTTGAAATTTATTTCATGAAAAAAACTATAATTTTCCAATTCTTTTTTGTTATAATTACGTATGTTTGTATTATAAACATATACATTCATCAAGAGTATTACTAAAATAAATGCTATTATCAAGAGTATTACTAAAATGTGTACATTCATTAATTTTACATTACCCAGAAACAGAAAAAAATGACGACACCCGCCACACATGTGCTTTCGTCGCTATCTCGTTGACGACTGAATAAAATGAATAGAAAAATCTTTTCTTCAAGTGTTATTTCGTCGCTCTCACCAATACTATTGCATTGGGCATCACTGGTTTATACCCTGCTCCACACTGTGGAACAGGGTATTATTTTATTCTCGCATTTGTATCAATGTAAAAGATCGCATGGTAATTGGTGTCTTACTCACTGCCACCGACATTTTGTGGGTAAGATTGTAAAACGAGCCACCGGTTGCAGTTCTCTGGTGCGCATCGGTCCATGATTTGATATAGCTCCCATATAGACCAATCTCCGATTTGATGTCTTCAAAACCAGTAATTGTTATCCAATTTTCCTGAAACTAGAAACCTAGAACAATTTTAGGACCACAAAGACCTGGGTCGATTTAATTTTTATCGGTTAAAAACCTGCATATAGACCAATATCTCGGTTTCAAATCTTGAGGAGATAAAAGGTCATCCAAATTATTCGAAACTGAAAGTAAAAATTCCACATTTTACTTTCCGTACTCAATCAAATAGTGTAGGTAAAAATCTACGGAATTTGTATTTCAAATCAAGGCGTTTTTTTCATTATTTTCTTGTACGCTGACACGAGATACTTATGATTCCTATAAAACTCAAACAACAATTTTTCTTATAAATTAAACTTCGAGAAGCATTTCATTTGAACCGATATTCTTATGGTAGTACGTTTCTTCAATCCACCCGAAATGTTCTACAGTAACCCGCTACGACGAGAAGACTTTCCGAGAAAACGATTACATTTGGATCATGGTGGTAGGTATTTAAGATTCGGCCCGGCTGATTTAACGCTTTATATACTTGTTCGTTATACCCTCTACCATAGGCTGCACAAACTCGCCTTTTGTCGGCAGGCAGGTCAAGTTCGTAGATGAGTTATAGCGGTCCATGTTTCCATCGATTTGACTTCTGGTGCTTATAGACGCCGTAGAATTTCAAATCTAGGGTTATTTTAGGTTCATAAAGAGTTGAGTTGACGTTTCTTTATATATCGGTTCATATTATGATATAGCTCCCATATGGACTGATTAAAATTATTTATTTCGATCTATTACCATCCTATCTATAAATCTACAGAATTATGATATTTTATCTTACGAAAGACGGAATTTTAATTCGATCTCCTTGAACGCTTAGACGGAAATTTAAGAAGAAAATTGTATCAAACAAATAAATGTATTGTGTCAAAATTTTATTTCTATAGAAAATGTCTTCAAAATGTTATTTCTATAGATTTTCTCAAAATTTTATTTCTATAGAAATTTTTCTCAAACTTTTTTATATATTTCGATGCGTTACAAAAGGAATTACAAACTTAGTATAACTCTACACCATCCTATATGGGTGGCTATAAAAAAGTGGGGGAATGCAAACAAAAGTGATAAACATCACAAGTAACATTGAAATGAAATCAATGGCATATACATCGATGTCGTGGAATACGCACATAAATTTAATTAAATTGAATGTTTACAACTGTCAGAAATTTCCCATTTTGATGTATGCACGTGTACTTGTGTCCATCCTCCTAAAGTTTTTTTTTTTTTTATAAATCCAATGAAACCAAGATTTTCCAGGTGAAGTATGGGTGTTATAAACTTCGCATATCGATTATACGCCACCAAGGACAACAAAATAAGCCAAATACTGGATATAGGTATCTATCGTGTATAATAAATATGACTGGAATTTTGAAAATAATATCAGGGCTATCGTGCTGCAATTTTGCACAAACTCGTTTTTGATATAGCCCCCATGTAAATACTTCACCCGATTTTCTCAAAATATTAAATCTAGAGCTATATTAGGCAAAGACAAAACAAAAACGAATTTTACCAATTTTTTTCCGAAAAGGCACCTACATTCATTTTGTGGTAACAATTTGGTTTTACAAAATTTTCCCCAATTTTTTGCTTGTTTATTATAGAATACCAAATAAGGATACGTTTTAAGCCCTTATCAAAGTGAAACTGTGGCTTCTGGGTCCATATAAGTGAAGTAACACGGCATTTTGTCAGAATCTAATATGGTCACAGTTTGATTTGTTCAAAATTTTGCGAGAAAAATTTGGTGGACATCGGTTCAGATTTAGATATAGCCCCATACAAATCTTTCGCCCGAGTTAGACTCATATGGCATCCGGATATCTTTATTCGTTCAAAATCATTTCCGAAAAAGCGCTTTGGAACGGCTGTGAGCCGTTGCACTGAATTTGCATTACTTCTTACGGTCAGATGGACCAATTCTGGCACGGTTGTTAAAGATCATATACTAACACCATGTTCCAAATTACAACCGGATTGGATGAAATTTGCTTCTCTTGGAGACTTCGCAAGCCAAATCTGGGGATCGGTTTATATGGGCGCTATATATAATTATTAACCGACGTGGACCAATTTTTGCACGGTTGTTAGAGACCATATACCAACATCATGTACCAAATTTCAGGCGGATCGGAAGAAATTTGCTTCTCTTTGAGGCTCCGCAACCCAAATCTGGGAATCGGTTTATATGGGGGCTATATGTAATTATGAACCGATGTAGACCAATTTTTGCACGGTTGTTAGAGACCATATACCAACACCATGTACCAAATTTCAGGCGGATCGGATGAAATTTGCTTCTCTTTTATGGGGTCTTAGAGCAATATTGCGATGTGTTACAAACGGAATGACAAAGTTAATATACCCCCATCCTATGGTGGAGGGTATAAAAATAGGAAAAAAGAGAGTTATTAAAAAAATAAATTGAAAGAACTTCCTGTGTAGTTAAAATAAAGAACATCATTGGGAGGGCATTCTTGGAAGTGGTTTTAAAGTTGTGCCTTTAGAACAACTTCAATTATTTTGCTGGCTACAGTATTTTGATGTAGCCCGCATATAGATCGATCTCCAAAAATCGATTCATTGATCTTTGATAGTGCCTTTGATCTTTTATAGTGACTAATCGAATTTTAGTGAAAAAATCGAAAATCCAAAAATCACGACGTCAAAAATCGATTTTTTTAATAATTACGAAAGTCGAAGTCGACGTTTTCAATCAACCTTTTGATTCTCATAACAACTCCTATTACTTTGAAAAAATACTTTCTTCCGGAACGAAATTTTAGACAAACGAAATTCTGCTCTCTTATAAAATATTTTCTTTAAGAGCTCATAACTCCTTATTTATGACAACAGAAGCAACGATAATCTCTCATCTTTTTACGTGTGTTTAAAGAAATTTTTTTTCAGTCAAAAGAAAACTTCGCTGGTCTTAAATTTCGTTCCTCAGTAAAGAAAACTCTTCTTTCAGGGTATAAACCAAATTTTGGATTTTATTTGCATACCCTCATCCATACAAATTTAATTGCCTCAAAACAAAAACCCATATAGGAAATTAAAATTGTGAGTTTTTCAGAGTCGTAAGAGACTCTGTATAGTACACGTGTATATGTGTGTATGTGGGAATTGTAGAATTTCCTTTAGTACTTGCCTTCAGCCCATAACACTTTTCTCATTCTCTGCCTCTCTCGCTCACTCGTACACACTGTATTTCCTTTTGTGCCGTTTTCAATAGAAATGTTTGCTTGTTTAAGTGTTGCACACAAAAAACGACCACTTCCTTTGGTGGTGATTTACAATAATAGCCATGATTACGATAATAGACTCTTTGTAGCGACACGAAACTACCTTTACATCACCTAACACAAAGCATGTCTTTCAATCTCAGTATGATTTTTATGGTTATTCTATTTGTTCTATGTGTTGTTGCTGTTGTAGTTACCCATGGTTGTGTATTAATATGTGTAAAAAATTCATTTTTTCTCACCTAATTCTATATTATTTATTTATTTATTTATCTATTTATTACAATTTTAAAAACTATAATAAACATTAAAGCACTAGCTACAAAGGCTATCGGCTTAATTCTATATTATTGTTGCACCTAAAACGAATTGTTTTTTTTTAGTAATAGCACCCAATAATTCGACACCCATAAAACACTTAAAACACTTAAACCGCCTAATAACGCAAATGTATACCCAATTAATACTCTATGAAAAGTTTATGATATTGATTATTTTATTACTAAATATTTCTATTTTAAAACTTTATTGATTTTTATAATAACCTAAATTAATTTAAACAAAACAAGTAAGGAAGGTCTTTGTAGATCAAAATTTTCGATACCATATCACATCCGTCAAAAGTCTTGGGGGCTATATATAAAGTTTTTTCCCAAATACAAACATTTAAATATCACTCGATCTGGACAGAATTTGATACACAAAAACTATAGACTCAAAATTTAAGTCGGCTAATGCATTAGGGTGGAACACAATGTTAGTAAAAAACAAGTGAGGAAAGTCTAAAGTCGGGCGGGGCCGACTATATTATACCCTGCACCACTTTGTAGATCTAAATTTTCGATACCATATCACATACGTCAAATACGTTGGGTGCTATACATAAAGGTTTGTCCCAAATACATACATTTAAATATCACTCGATTTGGACAGAATTTGATAGACTTTTACAAAATCTATAGACTCTAAATTTAAGTTGGCTAATGCACTAGGGTGGAACACAATTTTAGTAAAAAATATGGGAAACATTTAAATCTGAAGCAATTTTAAGGAAACTTCGCAAAAGTTTATTTATGATTTATCGTTCGATATATATGTATTAGAAGTTTAAGGAAATTAGAGCCATTTTTATAACTTTTCGACTAAACAGTGGCGATTTAACAAGGAAAATGTTGGTATTTTGACCATTTTTGTCGAAATCAGAAAAACATATATATGGGAGCTATATCTAAATCTGAACCGATTTCAATCAAATTTGGCACACATGACTATACTACCAATTGTACTCCTTGTGCAAAATTTCAAGCTAATCGGGATAAAACTCTGGCTTCTGGGTCCATATAAGTGCATATCAGTCGAAAGATATATATGGGAGCTATATCCAAATCTGAATTTAGATATAGCTCCCAAATTCTGGCTTCTGGGGCCATATAAGTCCATATCGGGCGAAAGATATATATGGGAGCTATATCTAAATCTGAACCGATTTCAATCAAATTTTGCACACTTGACTATACTACTAATTGTACTCCTAGTACAAAATTTCAACCAAATTCTGGCTTCTGGGGCCATATAAGTCCATATCGGCCGAAAGATATATATGGGAGCTATATCTAAATCTGAACCGATTTCAATCAAATTATGAACACTTGACTATACTACTAATTGTACTCCTAGTGCAAAATTTAGACCAAATTCGGCCAAAACTCTGGCTGCTGGGTCCATATTAGTGCATATCGGGCGAAAGATATATATGGGAGCTATATCTAAATCTGAACCGATATCTTCCAAGATCAATAGGGTTCTATTCTGACCCAAATTAGGAACGTGTGCCAAATTTGAAGGTGATTGGACTTCAATTGCGACCTAGACTTTGATCACAAAACAGTGTTCACAGACAGACGGACGGACGGACAGACGGACATGGTTATATCTACTCAGGGACCCACCCTGAGCATTATTGCCAAAGACACCATGTGTCTATCTCGTCTCCTTCTGGGTGTTACAAACATATGCACTAACTTACAATACCCTGTTCCACAGTCTGGCGCAGGGTATAACAAGTAAGAAAAGTCTAAAGTCGGGCGGGGCCGACTATATTATACCCTTCACCCCTGAACAAACTTGGAGTAATTTCTAAAATGGACTGTATGTTAATGATTTGGTAAACTCCCAGAGTTGTTAATATCAGCCAATATCAGTGAACCCAAGAAATATAAAAAACAGAAACAAAGACAGAATTCAGTATTAACCAGAAGTCAGATTTATTGCTGCTGCGATCAATAGGCTTCTTACCGTCTTCGATGAAGATGTACAAGTGAGTTTTAAAGGGTTCGCGCGCAGGCGTTATAAAATTGAGTGAAGTTATTTACATTGGAATATTAATTCAAATATGGTGACTATCTATATCTCTTGAGTAAAAGCAATTATCGATAGTTGGTAAGAATAGATGGTTGCCATATGGAAACAATTCAAATTCAAAGAATATTCAAGTTATTCTAAGGGAAATTCATAATAGATAATAGAAAAGATAATTCATAATATTTTACTTCATAATTCATTAAATAATTCATTAAACATTTTAAAAGGAAATATTTGTTTGTGGAACGGAGTTCAACATTCCGCCCCCTTTGCAGGATTGCAATTCAACGACGACAAGCACCTGAGATGACCCAACCGAATATGGAACTTTGTGCTATTGGCATTGATGACGTTGTCTGTATTAGGCCGGCCAGAAGAATTTTCGAAAGTTGGTCGTTTCCAATTATAACTTCGATGTTCACAGGGTTGTAAAAATGAGGGTCTGCTAAATCCAAATGTCCATATACAGATTGAAATTGTTTGTCCTCCGTAGTTTCTGGAAGAGTCACATTAAGTCGTCGTTGTACTACTCCGGTTATTTGAATTTTGGCCGACGAGTCATAAAATGATTGCAGGCTTAGAGTGCAATATTCGTCTCCGTTCAAACGAGTGGTTTGCAGATTGTAGCGGTGCACCAGCGATTCAAGAATATAAGTTCGCAAGCCAGCCGAGTTAAACATCAATCTTGTTTTACCAGGACCGTCCGGAGAAAGAAGTCGTGCCAAAGCAGTGGGAAGGAACACATGTATCTTTGTCCTTTGACTCAGACGTTCGTGTACAAGAGGTGGGGATCGCTGTGAGTGAGTTAGTTGACGGCGTGGCTTCTTTTGATGCTTGGAAGATGATCTTCTTGAGTTTCTGCGATTGATTTCCTTACGTCGGCTTTGAGAATTACGGTGAGAGTTAGAAGATGATGATTGCTGAGTGTGTCGAACTTGTTTGTGGTCGTCAATGTGTAACATTGTGTGGTGGTTGTGGTTGCAAACCATGCATGTTTTGCGGGAGCGACACCAATCACGTGTGTGGGACGAGCACAAGCATTTATAGCAAAACCGTTTCTCCTTAACTTCTTGTCTGCGTTTGTGTACATCCATATTATAAAATGCTGGACAGTCTTTCAATGTGTGCCACTTGTAGCAGATGCGACACTTTGGTGTAGATGTATGGCTAAAATACGTAAGACTTATTTAATGTGTGAACATCGAAGTTATAATTGGAAACGACCAACTTTCGAAAATTCTTCTGGCCGGCCTAATACAGACAACGTCATCAATGCCAATAGCACAAAGTTCCATATTCGGTTGCATGTTTTGCGGGAGCGACACCAATCACGTGTGTGGGACGAGCACAAGCATTTATAGCAAAACCGTTTCTCCTTAACTTCTTGTCTGCGTTTGTGTACATCCATATTATAAAATGCTGGACAGTCTTTCAATGTGTGCCACTTGTAGCAGATGCGACACTTTGGTGTAGATGTATGGCTAAAATACGTAAGACTTATTTAATGTGTGAACATCGAAGTTATAATTGGAAACGACCAACTTTCGAAAATTCTTCTGGCCGGCCTAATACAGACAACGTCATCAATGCCAATAGCACAAAGTTCCATATTCGGTTGGGTCATCTCAGGTGCTTGTCGTCGTTGAATTGCAATCCTGCAAAGGGGGCGGAATGTTGAACTCCGTTCCACAAACAAATATTTCCTTTTAAAATGTTTAATGAATTATTTAATGAATTATGAAGTAAAATATTATGAATTATCTTTTCTATTATCTATTATGAATTTCCCTTAGAATAACTTGAATATTCTTTGAATTTGAATTGTTTCCATATGGCAACCATCTATTCTTACCAACTATCGATAATTGCTTTTACTCAAGAGATATAGATAGTCACCATATTTGAATTAATATTCCAATGTAAATAACTTCACTCAATTTTATAACGCCTGCGCGCGAACCCTTTAAAACTCACTTGTACATCTTCATCGAAGACGGTAAGAAGCCTATTGATCGCAGCAGCAATAAATCTGACTTCTGGTTAATACTGAATTCTGTCTTTGTTTCTGTTTTTTATATTTCTTGGGTTCACTGATATATATAGGCCAAAATTTGTGTTACCATCTCAACTATTTCACATTTGCTGAAAGCTATATAAAGGAGACAATTGTATACCCTTCACCACTACTGTGGTACAGGGTATAATAAGTTTGTACATTAGTATGTAACGCCAAGAAATAGTGGTCATAGGCCCATCTTTTAGTATACCGATTGGCTTAGAATTAAATTCTGAGTCGATTTAGCGATGTCCGTCTGTCTGTCTGTCTGTATATGTAATTTTGTGCACAAAGTACAGCTCGCAATTTAAGTCCGATCGTCCTCAAATTTGGCATAGGGCCGTTTCTTGGGACAGAGACAATCGCTTTTGGAAAAAATCGGTTCAGATTTAGATATAGCTGCCATATATATTTATCCCCGATGTGGTCATAGTTAGCGTGTTTATCAACCGATTTTCTTGAAATACCGTACATCCAAATATTTTATGAGTCTCGAAATGAGTCTCCGATTTAGACTCATATGACCACAGAGGCCAAAGTTTACTACCGATCTTCGTGAAATTTTGCACAGAGAGTAGTATTGACATTCTACCAATGCTAGGTAAATTTGATTGAAATCGGTTCAAATTTAGATATAGCTCCCATATATATCTTTCGTCCGATTTGAACTTATATGGCCACAAAAGCCAGAGTTTTGCCGTGATTTGCTTCAAATTTTGCACAAGGGGCACGTTTAATAGTATCGTTAAGTGTGTTGTTAAAATCAGTTCAGATTTATATATAGCTCCCATATATATATTTCGTCCGATTTGAACTTATATGCCTCAAAATCCAGGGTTTTGCCGTGATTTACTTCAAATTTCGCACAAGGAGTACGTTAGTAGTATAGGTAATTGTGGCAAATTTGGTTGAAATCGATTCAGATTTAGATATGGCTCCCATATATATCTCCCGTCGATTTGCACTCATATGACCAGGGGGGCCAAAGTTATACTCCCATTTACGTGAAATTTCGCATAGATAGCAGAATTATTATTCTAACTATCCATGTCAAATTTAGTCAAAATTGGTTCAGATTGTATATAGCTCCCATATATACGTACACCAGAGTTAGGGAAATATGGTAGACTTTTTCATATTTTAGACCCATTTTCAATGGGATTTTCCTCCAATTGACTGGATAGCGTTAGCCGATTTAAATTTTAATTCTAGAGATTTTGTAGAAGTAAAACAAGTAAGTAAAATCTAAAGTCGGGTGGCAAAACTCTAGCTTTTGTGGCCATATAAGTTAAAATCGGACGAAAGATATATATGGGAGCTATATCTAAATTTGAACCGATTTCAATCAAATTTACCAAGCATTGGTAGAATGTCATTTCTACCCTCTGTGCAAAATTCCACGAAGATCGGCAGTAAATTTTGGCCTCTTTGGTCATATGAGTCTAAATCGGACGAAAGATATATATATGGGAGCTATATCTAAATCTGAACCGATTTGGCTGATATTTTGCAAGATTTTTGAGATTCATAAAATATTTGGATGTACGATATTTCAAGAAAATTGGTTGATAAACACGCTAACTATGACCAAATCGGGGATAAATATATATGGCAGCTATATCTAAATCTGAACCGATTTTTTCCAAAACCAATAGCGATTGTCTCTGTCCCAAGGAACGGCCCTATGCCAAATTTGAGGACAATCGGACTTAAATTGCGAGCTGTACTTTGTGCACAAAATTACATATACAGACAGACGGACAGACAGACAGACGGACATCGCTAAATCGACTCAGAATTTAATTCTAAGCCGATCGGTATACTAAAAGATGGGTCTATGACCACCATTTCTTGGCGTTACATACAAATGCACAAACTTATACCCTGTACCACAGTAGCGGTGAAGGGTATAAATATGGGAAACATTTAAATCTGAAGCAATGTTAAGGAAACTTCGCAAAAGTTTATTTATGATTTATCGCTCGATATATATGTATTAGAAGTTTAGGAAAATTAGAGTCATTTTTGCAACTTTTCGACTAAGCAGTGGCGATTTTACAAGGAAAATGTTGGTATTTTGACCATTTTTATCGAAATCACAAAAACATATATATGGGAGCTATATCTAAATCTGAATCAATTTCAACCAAATTTGGCACGCATAGCTACAATGCTAATTCTACTCCCTGTGCAAAATTTCAACTAAATCGGAGTTAAAAATTTGCCTCTGTGGTCATATGAGTGTAAATCGGGCGAACGATATATATGGGAGCTATTTCTAAATCTGAACCGATGTCAATAAAATTTAGCACACTTGACTACACTACTAATTGTACTTCTAGTGCAAAATTTCAACCAAATTGGGGTAAAACTCTGGCTTCTGGGACCGTCTTAGTCCATATCAGGCGAAAGCTATATATGGGAGATATATCTAAATCTGAACCAATTTCTTCCAAAATCAATAGGGTTCTATTCTGAGCCAAAACACATATTTGTGCCAAATTTGAAGTCGATTGGACTAAAAGTGCGACCTAGACTTTGATTACAAAAATGTGTTCTCGGACAGGCGGACGGACAGACGGACATGGTTATATCGACTCAGGAGCCCACCCTGAGCATTTTTGCCAAAGACACCATATGCACTAACTTATAATACCCTGTTCCACAGTGTGGCGCAGGGTATAAAAACTTGTACATAAAAGATGCAAATCCTTAAAATAAGTCTTAGACCATATTTGAAGCGTTTTTATATTAAATCTAAAGATTCAATATATCAGATGATTTAAAGACAATTTCTTAAAATTAAAAACGTTTTTCTTTATGTTAAAGAAAATTTGCCTTACTTCAAAGATCTCCGATTTTAACAGAGGGACGCATATATCCAAGATTTGTGAAAAAAAATTGGAAGCAAAAAATTATAAACATCATTTGCAATGACAATTACATTATTTTAAAGAAATTTTTCCTTAATATTATGTAAATTGCGTGTACTAAAATTTAAATTGCACAATCTCCATATTAGGTCAAAATTTTTTTCAGTTCAGGATAAAATTTAAATTTTCTTATTTATATTAAAGAAAATTGTTCATAATATTGTATAAAATTGTCCTTAGGTTAGGTTAGGTATAGTGACAGCCCATCACCACAGTAGTGAACTTCTTCTTATCACTGAGTGCTGCTCGATTCTATGTTAAACTCAATGACAATGGACCTCCCTTTTATAGCCGAGTCCAAACGGCATTCCACAATGCAGTGAATTCACTTAGAGAAGCTTTGAAACACTCAGAAATGTCACCAGCATTACTGTGGTGGGATAATCCACAGCTGAAAAATTTGTTGGTGTTTGGTCGAAACTGGGTTTGAACTCAAGACCCTGTGTATGGAAGGCGGACATGCTAACCATTGCACCACGGTGGCTCCCATAAAATTGTCCTTAATATTGTATAATATAAGGATTCCAAAATCTTTCATCGTAGGTCAACAAGAGGGTTTCAAAGGAAATTATTACATTTGATCCATAGTGGTGCACCCAGAAGAAAATTTGGGTTTATATAAGAAAATTTTAGCTTAAATATTTTAGTAATTTCAACACGATACAAAGTTAATAATTTTTGCCAAATTGAAAAAAATGTATTAAAAACAAGTAAGTAAAGTAGAAAGTCGGGCGGGGCCGACTATATCATACCCTAAACCACCATTACAGAATTAGTACTCATAAGCATTTGTGGGGTAACATAGAGGTCTGGGAGATAAACCGCAGTTGCATATTTAAGAAAATTAAGGGGTACATGTCTATGAGTGCTTTGTGTCAATCTGACTGTAGTTCATAGTCAATGTTGCCACGGAAAATGTTCGGTTTACCCTACAAGGACAAAAAAAGTTCCCTACATTCCCATACATTCCCAAACAATTTTCCCTACTATATTTTTCGTTAAATTTAAAAAAATTTACAAAACAAAAATGGTTCTAAGTACTTTATTATCTTAAAACATGAATATGCAACGTATATAACTTAGAATATAAATTTGTATTACCACCACGGTTGCCACAGTTGGTAGAATTCTACCCAAATTAGTAATCTTTTTTGTTAAATCTCTATAAAAATAAAATTTTCGAAAAAGTTTCTATAAACAAATTTTTGTGAGAATTTTTCTATAGAAATAAAATTTTGAGAAAAAATTCCACAGAAATAAAATTTTGAGAAAAATTTTTATAGAAATAATATTTTGAAAAAAATTTCTATAGAAATACAATTTTGACAAAATGTTTTATAGAAATAAAATGTTGACAAAATTTTCTACAGGAATAAAGTTTACCACACATTGTTAAAGATCAAGCCTTGTCGGCTTCTAATTTCATCCTCTAGAGCCACCAAAATGTAAAAATTATTACAAATTGTGTTGAGTGATAATGTCCTACATTGTGGCCCTACGTCCCTACAAGAGGCTAAATATTAGAAAAACTCTACATACACACAAAAAATTTTTTTTCTGATTCAATCACGAAATTAATTGATCCAATTAATTTTTTAATTGAAATGTCTTCAATCACAGAATTGATAGTATCAATTAAAAAATTAATTGACAGTCAATTAAAAAATTAATTGATCCAATTAAATATTTAATTGATACTATTAATTTGTGTGATTGATTTTTATTTCAATTAAAAAATTTGTTGAATCAATTAAATTTTTAATTGAATATTTTTTAAAACTCAATTAAGATTTTAATTGGAAAAATTTTCGTGAAATTTTTTTCTGTGTATAGGGAATTTCCCCTACTTCTAGTAACACTGGATGTGTTGATATTGCACCTACGGAGTTAGTATGCCACTAATATTGAGCCCATTATTAAAAAAGAGAAAATCGTTAAATTAGTATGGGTAATAAACACAAATTTGTAAAAATCAGGCAATATTCTAATGTAAGAGCTACAAGGACGTATAAGTACGATCGGCTAGTACATCAAAATTTGAAATTTGAGTAACATTGGTTAATAAATTAGAGTATTATGGCCAAATTTGGGAAAATCGTGCGATGCATATATATGGAAGCTATATATAAATCTGAACCTATTGGCATAATATTTTGCGGGTTTGATTAATACCACAAAAGGTTACCTTGTGCAAGATTTAAGTAAGATCAGTTACGAAATGAGGCCTGTATGGTCAAACATAAGGTTATAAGGGCGAATTTTTCAAAATCGGGCGATACATATATGGGAGCTATATCTAAATTTGAACCGATTTCGATGAAATTTTGCACACATAGTTAGTACTATAGAGGACTGGATCTAGCCAACTTTTAGTAAGATCGGTTAATAAATAAGGGTTCTATGGCCAAATTTGGGAAAATCGCGCTATACATATATATGGGAGCTATAGGTAAATCTGAACCGATTTCGATGATTTTTTGCACATATAGTTAGTGCTATAGAAGATTATATTTAGCCAACTTTGAGTAAGATCGGTTGATAAATAAAGGTTTTGTGGCCAAATTTGGGAAAATCGGGCGATACATATATATGAGAGCTATATCTAGAGCTAGCAAAATATAAATAAAAATTAATGTTATATTGGCTAAACTGTCTTTTTTTCTGGAGGTGGGTATTTAATATTCGGTCACACCAATTTATACAATTAAAATAAACATTTTCTACAATTGCTGTTGTAATTGGCTGATTAAAGCGGCTCATATTAAAAAATTAACACAAAATTATTGGAATAATTTGAAATAAACATTTTTTATGGATATTTTGCTTTTTTCTATTATTGATAATACTTTTTTCGTATTCTCCTATTTGTTAAATTGGCCTTAATTTATATTATTTATAACTAAATATATATGAATGATAAAATTATACAAAATTAATTAAAACGTATATACAAAAATTAAACAAAACTTAAACCAAAACCAATCATTCAAAAATGTTTTATATATATATAGAGATCGGGGATAAATATATATGACAGCTATATCTAAATGTGAACCGTTTTTTTCCAAAATCAATAGCGATCGTCTTTGTTCCCCAAAACTACCCTGTGCCAAATTTGAGGACGATCGGACTTAAACTGCGACCTGTACTTTGCGCACAAAAATACATGAACAGACAGACGGACGGACAGACAGACAGACAGACGGACATCGCAAAATCGACTCAGAATTTAATTCTAAGACGATCGGTATACTACACGATGGGTCTCAGACTTTTCATTATTGGCGTTACATACAAATGCACAAAATTATTATACCCTGTACCACAGTAGTGGTCAAGGGTATAATTACATTATATCTGTGTGCATGTTTTTGTTATTGACATTATTTCTTGTTTGTTTTTTTTTCTATATATATATATATATATATATATATATATATATATATATATATATATATATATATATATATATATATATATATATATATATATATATATATATATATATATATATATATATATATATATATATATATATATATATATATATATATATATATATATATATATATATATATATATATATATATATATATATATATAGAAAAAAAAACAAACAAGAAATAATGTCAATAACAAAAACATGCACACAGATATAATGTAATTATACCCTTGACCACTACTGTGGTACAGGGTATAATAATTTTGTGCATTTGTATGTAACGCCAATAATGAAAAGTCTGAGACCCATCGTGTAGTATACCGATCGTCTTAGAATTAAATTCTGAGTCGATTTTGCGATGTCCGTCTGTCTGTCTGTCCGTCCGTCTGTCTGTTCATGTATTTTTGTGCGCAAAGTACAGGTCGCAGTTTAAGTCCGATCGTCCTCAAATTTGGCACAGGGTAGTTTTGGGGAACAAAGACGATCGCTATTGATTTTGGAAAAAAACGGTTCACATTTAGATATAGCTGTCATATATATTTATCCCCGATCTGGTTATAATTGGCGTTTTTATCAACCCATGTTCTTCAAATTCCGTACATCCAAATATTTTATGAGTCTCGGAAAACTTGCAAAATATTATCCAAATCGGTTAAGATTTAGATATAGCTTCCATATATATCTCTCGTCCGATTTAGACTCATATGACCACAGAAGCCAAAGTTTACTACCGATTTACGTGAAATTTTGCACAGAGATTTGAATTGTCATTCTACCAATCCTTGGTAAATTTGATTGAAATCGGTTCAGATTTAGATATAGCTCCCATATATATCTTTCGTCCGATTTGCACTTATATGGCCTCAAAAGCTAGGGTTTTGCCGTGAATTGGTTCAAATTTTGCACAAGGAGTACGTTTAATAGTATGGGTAAGTGTACCAAATTTGGTTGAAATCGGTTCAAATTTAGATATAGCTCCCATATATATCTTTCGTCCGATTTGAACTTACATGGCCTCAAAAGCTAGAGTTTTGCCGTAAATTGGTTCAAATTGTGCACAAGGACTACGTTTAAAAGTATCGCTAAGTGTACTAAATTTGGTTGAAATCGGTTCACATTAAGATATAGCTCCCATATATATCTTTCGTCCGATTTACACTTATATGGCCTCAAAAGCCATAGTTTTGCCGTGATTTAGTTCAAATATTGCACAAGGAGTACGTTTAATAGTATGGGTAAGTGTACCAAATTTGGTTGAAATCGGTTCAGATTTAGATATAGGTCCCATATATATCTTTCGTCCGATTTGAACTTATATGGCCTCAAAAGCCAGAGTTTTGCCGTGATTTATCAAATTTTGCACAAGGAGTACGTTTAATAGTGTGGGTAAGTGTACCAAATTTGGTTGAAATCGGTTCAAATTTATATATAGATCCCATATATATCTTTCGCCCGATTTACACTCATATGACCACGGGGGCTAAAGTTATACTCCCATTTACGTGGAATTTAGCAGAGATTGCAGAATTATTATTCTAACTATGCAGTTCAAATTTAGTCAAAATCGGTTCAGATTATATATAGCTCCCATACATACGTACACCAGAGTTGGGGAAATATGGTAGACTTTTTCATATTTTAGACCCATTTTCAATGGGATTTTCCTCCAATTGACTGGATAGTTTACACAGAGAATATATTTAATATGATATTTAAGTGTGTCAAGTTTGTTCTAATTTGGTTCAGTTTTAGATAAAGCCTCCATATATTCGTTTCTCCGGTTTATACAAATATGGCCAAAATTCCCACACTTTACACAAAATTCTGTGATGATTTCCCCATATTTTAGTCATATCCTATACACTGTAATGCCAGAATTTTCACAGAACGGTTGAATTTTAAATAAGGCTCCAAGTCGCCCGACTTGACCAAATAGTATATCACAACCCACACTTGACCACATATCATGGCGAGAACTAACCAATATCCTTGTAAAATCGCCACTGATAAGTAGCAAAAATTGTAAATATTACTAAAATTGTCCTATATCTCGAATACATATGTATCACCTGATAAATCATAAATGCTCCTTGAAAAACTGTTCCCAACTTAGTCTTCTTGCATCGCTTCCCCTCTGATAACTCATTGTCTTGTAAGTTATAGTGTTGCTAAAATTATATTTAAATAAATTTGATATTCCAATCTGAGTCTTTCAAACCGTATGGCAATTGTGTCATACCAACAATGGAGTAATTACCAACACGATTAACTTTAACCAATTTTAAGTATTTTGTTAATAATGGTTGATAAAAATTATCAGCTTTATCCCATACCCCGGAAGGGTAAGGGAAAATAAAAAGAAATAGGAATTTGCAAAAAAAAATCGAAAACCGTATCAACACTATAACCAGAAAGCTGATTGAGTTTTACCTCCACGTATCGCTATAGCGCAATTGGTCGAAATCATCCAATAGGCCCCTCGACCCCCAACATTCATAATGTTCTGGTATTTAAGTTATTTTGTTTTGTTCTTGTGCAACACTCTCAGTAGGGAGTTATAAATTCCTTGTCATTTTCTAAAAAATAAATTTTCCAAATATATCAGCATCAACTCAACTCAAAAAAAAAAAAAACTCAATGAAAACCAACTACAAACCAAAAAACATAACTGTAAAAGACAAGACAAAAATAACTTTGACAAGGATAACCACAAGGATTATGATGAGCATTACTAAAGACCCTGCAGTGTGGTTGTAATCATACTTGAGACTACAACAGCAGACATATTTTTTAAATATAGATGACAATGTGTGTTGATGTCGAAATTTCAAAACGAATAACTTTGCCTTATAGGCTATAGGTATCCTATCACATCATATTTAATCTATATGTAAAGGGTGGCTGATATATATTGAAACCAACTTTAAACCGATCTCTAAACCGATCTTATGCCAGCTGACAGATTTATTTTATACTGCAAAAAAAAAGGCATATCAAGCTCCAAAGATTTTGTCTTTACACTAATGCTTTTGGTATTGATTCCGAGCCAAAGATGCGGAGAATTTTAGGACACAATTGTTTTTTTAAATATGAGTTTTTCGTACTTGAATCTAGGAAACAATGTTTAGTGTATTCGTGTTATCAGTTCATGGTTGCCACAGTTGGTAGAAATTTAACAGAAATGGTATTTTTTTTACTACTTTGGTAGAATTCTGATGCTTTGGTAAATTTTGCAAAGTATTTTTTCCAACTAGGAGGTACTTCACAAACTTTTATAGAAATAAAATGTTGTTTGAATTTTCTATAGAAAAACAAGTATGTTATATACGGCCGTAAGTTCGGCCAGGCCGAATCTTAAATACCCACCACCATGAATCAAATATTAGGGTTTCCTTTGAAATTTCAGGGGGGTTTGAGGACAAATCAAGCAGAGCAATTCAACCAGTACACTTCCCGAAGATAAATTTATAGATTTTACCTATGAAGACTATATCAGATTCTGGATTTGTAAGAACCATTATTTATTTATTTATTTATCTATTTATTACAATTTTAAAAACTATAATAAACATTAAAGCACTAGCTACAAAGGCTATCGGCTTACTTTCTATATACTAGTAACCAATGAGTATTAAAAATTATATATTGTTATGTAAGTTTAAAATCAGCAAAAAATTATATATCTTTGCAATATTTTCAGTTGTTGGTAATTTTAATAAGTCAAATGCATCTGAAGTATTTAGATAGGACATGCGAGTATTGTGTAGGACAGGGCAGGTCGAAAGGAGATGTAGTATAGATATGGAGTGGCTGTTGCAAAAAAAGCATTGAGGAGGTGAATACCTTTTTGAAAAGGTGTTCGTGTGTGAGTTTACAATGTAGAAGTCGTAGTCGTACGAAGCATTTATTTTGAAGCACAGTAGTCGATGTGGGCAGGACTAGTGAGATTCTGGTTGGATTCAAGGACTGGTATGGGTGCTTATATTTTTCCCAACGATTTTTGATTTTTTCGTTAACCATTTTGTTGGCTTCTTCAATTATGTATTTTTTAGAAGGAGGGATATATGTGTAGGTTGGAAACTTAGTATGAACATCTTTAGCGACATTGTCGGCGAGTTCGTTTCTAGCTATACCAACGTGGCTGGGCACCCACATAACTTTGACTTTATTTGTCATTTCGGCAATTAGTTGTTGTATGGATAAAATAATTTCATTGGTATTCCAACCGTTTAATGCTGCCTTAAATACAGAATGACTATCGGTGCAAATTAGCGTCTTTGTACGCCGACCTTTGCAGAACTCCAGTGACTTTAGTAGAGCTAACGCTTCAGCTTCAAATATAGATGATGATTCGGGCAATAGTCCAGTGTGGAGAATACTGCCAGTTTTGTTAACAACAGCAAAGGAAGTGTTTGAAGTAGTTTTTGATCCATCCGTGTATAGTGATTCCCATCCATCTTCTTCAAAAGAGTTGATAATGTTATAGGTTAGTGATTTATAAACCAATGGGCATGTTATCGACTTGTTTAAACAAGTTAAAGCAGTAACAAAAGACAACGGGTTAACTGACCAGGGTGGATACTTTACGATCGGAACCTTAAATGTAGGGACTTTTACTTTTTTTGATATTTTATATATGCTGTATAGTGCAGATTTGTGTTTCAAAGCGGTCTTTCTCTTCAACAATAGTGAAATTTCTTTAGAAAGGATATTCTTTTTGCGACACATTATTTTATGTATAAGACGAGCTTTTAATTTGTATATCTGATCTTGCATTGAATCGAATCCTCCTTCGGCGAGAAGGTTCTTTATTGGAGTTGTTTTGTATGCGCGAAGGCTAGATCTGATGGCATTATGGAGTGTACATTCAACAGGTTTTAATGTAGATTTAGCTGCTTTTCCGTAAATAACCAAGCCATATCTTATTTTAGATGATACAATAGCTCTTACAGCTGCCAAAAGAAAGTTCGAATGCATTTGACTTTTGAACGAAGCTAAATATTTAATAACGTTAACTCTACTAGTGAGATATTTTTTAAGATATTTACAATGTTCTTTAAAATTATACTTAGAATCTATATATATAACAAGAGTTTTACAAACTTTTGTATTTTCAATGTTTTTATTTTCAAAAGTAATGTTTATTGGTTTGCAATTCCTTTTATGACAAATGTGCAAATGTTTTGTTTTTTCAAACGAAATATTTGCCCCTGATATCTTAGACCATTTATCTATACACCGAATACAATGTTCAAATGCGTTTGAAATATCGCTGTTATTCTGTTTCGTGGCTGCTATATACAAATCATCGGCGTATAGACAATGTTCGATTTTATTATTTTCAGCCAGCATTCGACTTAGATCATCAAAGGCGATTATAAATAAGGTGACAGACAATGGTGATCCCTGTGGGATGCCATTGTGAAGTGGAACTATTTCCGACTGTGAGTTGTTAAATCTAATTGTGAACTGCCTATTTGTCAAAAAAGATTTAATAAAATTGAACATTTTCGGACCGACCTTCCAGTCTATTAGTTTACGTAATACAATATGTATTCCAACCCGGTCGAAAGCTTTAATGAAGTCAATTGACAGAATAGATGTGTGTCTCCTTTTTGATCGGTTGTTGCAGATTATATGGTCCAAGTACAAGAGAGCATCTTCTGTACTAAAACCAACTTGAAATCCCACCTGACTATGAGAGAGGAGGTTGTGTCTACGAATGAACCACATTAAGCGTCTAGACATCATTTTCTCCAGAACTTTGCTCATGCAAGCGAGCAAGGAGATAGGTCGATAAGAGTCTAGATCTTCTTTCAGTTTTCCTGGTTTGACAATGGGGCTAACAGATGCGATCTTAAAAAATTGAGGTATCATTCCTGACTCGAGTATTTTATTAAAGTGGTCAAGTATTCTTCGAGCAAAAGATTCAGGTAGATTTCTTAGCATTGGGGATTTACCCTTGGAAGAGCGTAGGCTACAAGAAAATTCTTCAAATGTGAACTCTTTTTCAAGATATTTTGATTTAGCACAACCAGTGATGGAATCTGGCAAAACCGAGTGAACTTCGGACTTTTCTTGTTAAACTCATAGGAAAAGCAATCATCTTTTGAATTGTTAGACAAATGTTTGGCAAACAGATTTGATATCTCTTGGGGATCAGTATATAGAGTGTCGTTATGATCTATAGCGCAAGAAGCGGGTCTTGTGTAATTTCCAGTAAAAAGGCGGAGTTTTTGCCATATCTGGGCAGAAGAACATAATGGGTTTAAAGTCGAAGTGAATTTCGAAAAAGAATTCACTTTAGCTGTCTTTTTGGCTCTGTTAAATAAACTGTTTCTCCTCTTGTAATCAATCAAGTTTTCTTGAGTCATGTTTCTACAAGAACCATTTTTGTTTGAATTTTAGAGGAATTCTTAACATCTCTTTTAAGTGTGCAAGAAAATTATAAAATAACGTCTTGATTTGAAATCTTAAATCTGCAGATTTTCACCCGAGGAGCAATTTTCATTATCGGTGCGCCTTCTATACCCTCAAGAAGTGAAATTTCAGGCAAATCGCATAAAAACTACGGTTTCTAGAAACCCAAAGAGTTAAATCGGGAAATCGTTCTTATGGGGGCTATACTAAAATATGGACCGATACTCAGCATTTTCAGCACACCTCTTTATGGTCCTAAAATAATTCTAGATTTCAAATTTCATGCAAATTGGATAAAAACCAGCGGTGCCAACTCTGACGATTTTTCGTCATTTTGACGATTTTTGATGGTAAATTTTGCCTATGACGATTTGACGACGATTTTAAACAACGTAGTTATGAGTTGACGATTTTTTAAAATGCTCGACACAAATGTTTCTTTTTACCGTTTTTTATGACGATTTGACGATTTTTCAAAGTGATGTAGTTATAAATTGACAAATTTCATAAGGTGTAATGTAAACAAGCTGTTTAAATCTCAAAATATGACAATTTATATGTAGCGTGCTCCCAACCGTCTCCAATGTAGAAAGAAATTTCAAAGCAATCAATATAAATAAACTTAAAATGCGGAATTCCTTTGAAACTTAAACATTGCAATGTATTCTTTTGTCTTGGTTTAGTTAAATTCACTTTATTCATTACCGATAATAAAAATAAAAATTATACTCGAGCCAGTAATAAGGATTTAAATTCGCTTGGAGAATAGGACATTTTTCTGTCAAGAAAATTTTGTTAAACAATGTAGTACATGTAGTCACAATCAGAAATATTACTTTTAATTAATTAAAAATTTAATTTAATTAATCTTCGTTTAAAAAACTGGAAACTAAATGACTTATTTAGAGGGTTAAACGGAATTATTAATGTTTTTTTAATAAAACTTTTAATTTGTTCCTTTTTCAGCTATTTTATGGTTGACGAATTTTTTGGGACAAATTGACGATTTTGACGAAAAATATTTTAAAAATTGACGATTTTCAGCCCAAAACAGTTGGCACCACTGATAAAAACTACGATTTCTATAAGCCCAAGACCCCAAATCGGGAGGTCGGTTTATATGGGGACTATATCAAAACATGGACCGATACTCACCATTTTCGGCACGCCTATTTATGGTCCTAAAATACCTCTAGGTTTCCAATTTCTGGTAAATTGAATAAAAACTGCGGATTCTATAAGTTCAAGAAGTAAAATCGGGAGATCGGTCTATATGGGGACTATATCAAAACATGGACCGATACTCACCATTTTCATCACGCCTATTTATGGTCATAAAATACCTCTAGATTTCAAATTTCAGGCAAATTGGATAACAACTACGATTTCTATAAGCCCAAGACCCCAAATCGGGAGGTCGGTTTATATGGGGACTATATCAAAACCTGGACCGATATAGCCCATCTTCGAACTTGACCTGTCTGCAGACAAAAGACGAGCTTGTGCCAAATTTCAGCTTGATTGTTTCATTATTGAAGACTGTAGCGTGATTACAACAGACAGACGGACAGACAGACATGGTTATATCGTCTTAGAATTTCTCCCTGATCAAGAATATATATACTTTATATAGTCGGAAATCGATATTTCGATGTGTTACAAACGGAATGACAAACTTATTATACCCCAGTTACCATGGTGGTGGGTATAAAAATATGACAAAATTTTCTATAGAAATAAAATGTTGACAATATTTTCTATAGAAATAAAATTTTGACAAAATTTTCTATAGAAATAAAATTGTGACATAATTTCCTATAGATATAAAATTTTGACAAAATTTTTTATAAAAATAAAACTTTTACAAAATGTTATATAGAAATAAAATCTTGAAAAAAGTTTGCAGAGAAAAAAGAAATAAGAAATTTTCTAACGAAATAAAAAGTTGACAAAATTTTCTACAGAAATAAAAATTTGACAAAATTTTCTATAGATATAAAATTTTGACAAAATTTTCTATAGATATAAAATTTTGACAAAATTTTCTATAAAAATAAAATTTTGACAAAATTTTCTATGGAAATAAAATTTTGACAAAATTTTCTACAGAAATAAAATTTTGGCAATATTTTCTATAGAAATAAAATTTTGACAAAATTTTCTATAGAAATAAAATTGTGACATAATTATCTATATATATAAAATTCAAATTATGTTTGTTTATTTGTTTGTTTGTTTATTTGTATGTTCGATCGTGGGGGGCACTCATGTGCTGAAAATAGGGTACCTCATTTTTTGACATATGGTCGCGGAGAGGAACCTCCCCTTTGTCCGACTTTTTGAAAATTAGACCAAAGTTGACCGATTTGCTTGAAATTTTCATTGAAGATTGGGGTTGACATCTAGACAAAGATCCGCTACTTTTTATTTCGATATTTGGCGGCGGAGGGGGCCTCCCCTTTGTTCGACTTTTTTAAAGTACAGTGAAAAAACTAAAATTCTCTAAATTATCTGAGATTTACAGAAAACATGTGGTGAGGTTATGGAATTAATATGGGGTACCTGATGATTTCATATGTGGATGGGGAGGGGGACCTCCCCTTTGCCCTACTTTTTGAAACTTGGAACAAAATTATGCGATTTGCTTGAAATTTTCATTGAATGTTGGGGTTGGCATCTAGACAAAAACCCGCTACATTATTTTTCGGTATTTGGTCGGGGAGGGGGACCACCCCTTTGCCAATTTTTTTTTTTTTTTTGAAAGTACAAACAAAACTAAACTCCCCCGACTGAAATTTTACGGAAAAAAACGGGTTATGAAATTTATATCAGGTTCCTGATTTTTTAATAAAAATAAAAGGGCATAGGGAGACATCCGCTTCTCTTAAGTACATACAGAGAAACAATTAAACTTTACCGAGTTACTTGTGGACTGGGGAGAGGTTACGATATTAATAGTTGATACCTGATTTTGTGATATTTGGACGGAAGAGAGGCCGCCCCTTTAGGCTTATAATTTGTTTGACATTTTCCGGGACGTTTACAAAAGATACGCTACATCACTTTTCGATATTTGGTTGGGGAGGAGATCCTCCTCTAAAACTGCAAAAAAAAAATTAAGTTTTCTTGAAATTTACAAAAGCAGTGGGGGAAGGTTATGAACGAAGAGGCAACCTTCCTTGCCGCACACTTGAAGGAAAGTTTTAAGAATTTTCAGGGAAGGTTAGGGGTGCTATTCACTGTTTGTCGATATTGCATCGGGGAAAGTGACGTCCCTTTAAAACAATAGAGCAAAATTTAAACATCGCCGATCTACTTGAAATTTACAGGGAACGTGGGAGGAGGTGATAAATTTATACATGATTTTTAAATTGGTATATGATTTTTCGATATCTGGTTGGGGAAGGGGAAAATTGAAATAAACTTTATCGATTTACTTCGATAGAATTTATAGGGACCATTGAGTAGTTGCGAAAAGAATA